>NC_137043.1:16787767-16960267 GCF_032717465.1 Coenobita brevimanus | reverse complement strand
ATGCTCGACCAGTCTCTCCCTTTCCCCCAAGAAGAAGGCTTATTATTAAAACTTATGGACTACATGAGGGTATTTTAGGCAGACAGTCCACATTTTACCTTCGCACGCTGTGGCTCAGTACGAGTCAAAACGGTTTTAGTCTGAAGAGGAACTGATGACGCACTATGACACACTTGCAGTGGCGGTCTGAAGGGATGCTGATCAGGCAATTCTGGTCAAAAATGTTCACCAAAACTTATGTTTTAGCATGAAATTCGTCAATACTTGGTGCATCATAGGGGAGGGTGTCTATTTCCAGGCCAACACTCTCAAATAGTTGGCATTCTCTCGGTTTTTAGTTCAGGGGGGGAGGGGATGTGTGCGCGATTTTTGGCAAATTACTCAAAGACTATTGGTCATATCAGAGTCCCACCAATACCACGTGAAAGTTCATGAAATTCTGCATTTAGATGTATGCTTAGCTCTTGCATCATGTGGGCAAAGTTTTGTACTACAGTGTAGGGCAGTTATTTTCATTGTTGAACAACAGTTTCCTCACCTCATTTCAGTACTTTCACAGTACTTTTACTCATTAATTTTGTGTGTTTTTATTAGCTTATCGTATAGTATAAACATCATGGAAGATGATGGTATACAATTATACCATTATAGCCAATTTCTGGGGCAAATAAAATACGTGGGAATGTTTTCCTCTGTGTGAGAGTCCAGCCTGTTCTCATGGCATTTTCTCTGATCATGTCACACACACTTACAGAAAACTTACGGTGCACGAGGGGGTTAAGTCACAGTCATCCCTGAGAGCACGACCCGCTGAAGTCCATTTATATTCAGATCGTCAGTTATAATTCTGGATGATGTGAGAGAAAGAGAGAGAGAGTTCATCAGTCTGACTCGAGAACCGAACTTGAGATTTTCTAGTTGCGAGTTGGACGTGCTAACTAATGCACCATTGTCTCTTCCCTCGCCCTTAAAGGCTTAAATTAACAAGATATCTCAGACTTTTTTTATATCAACTGCATTAAGGCCGCTAAGGCAGACAATCAGATTTTGCCAAGTCCCAAACTTCTACCAAACCTGGAGATGCAGTAGTCTAATATAAACTCAAGGTCCCTATTCCAGTTCTATGAGGAAATAACGTCATTAGAAGTAAATGTGGAAGGTACAGAGGTAGGTGATATGACCTGGAAGGGGAGGGAAGGAAAATGCAAAGGTGTGAAGTGGTAGGGATGAGGGGGAGGAATCAGGGAAGGTGTGAAGGGTAGGGTTTTTTTTTTTTTTTTATGCGAGGAAGAAGGAACCAAAGGCCATGGCTCGCAGTAACAGTTCCTTCCAAGAGAAAAACAAAATACAATAGAGAGCCAAATTCAAGATCCGATCATTTTGAGATGCCTGGACACACTGCGTTTGAAAGACTGGAGATCATAGGCAGCAGGAAATACAGACAGAGGGAGACAGTTCCAGAGCTGACCTGTTGCATAAATGAAAGACTGGGAATAACGGTTAACTCTTGCATTAGAGAGCTGGACAGAAAAGGGATGAGAGTTTGCTGCCAGACGGGTGCTACGCGCCCGTCGTAGAGGTGGAGGAATGCAAGCAGACAGTTCAGAGGAGCAGTGACCATTAAAGTAGCGATAGAAAAGAGATAAAGATGCAACAGTGCGGCGAAGAGACAGAGGTTGAAGGGAGTCAGTAAGAGGAGGAGAGTTAATGAGACGAAAAGCCTTTGACTCCACCCTATTGAGAAGAGCTGTATGTGGGGAGCCTCCCCACACATGAGAGTTGTACTCCACACAGGGGCGGATAAAACCTCTGTATAGAGTCAACAATTGTGCAGGGGTAAAGAAAGAGCGGAGTCGGCTTAGCACACCCAATCTCTTGGAAGCAGATTTTACAAGAGATGTAATATGATCTTTCCAAGATAAGTCCTGAGTAAATGAAACCCCAAGCATGTTCAAGGATGATGCAGGATTCAGCTGAATATTATTAAACATTAATGGGTATACCTGTGGAAGATTTTGTCGGGTTGATAGGTGTAAGAACTGAGTCTTAGATGCATTAAAGACAACCATATTATTTTTACCCCAGTCAGCGATACGAGCCAAGTCAGACATTAGTTGTGCCATAGCCACATCCCTTGTTTCTTGAAGTAACTGTTGAGATGGGCATTGCGGAAACCGAATGGAAAGGTGAAGGGTGGAGTCATCAGCGTATGAGTGGATAGGGTTAGATGTACAGCTTAGAAGATCATTGATGAATAAAAGGAAGAGAGTTGGTGATAGGACAGAGCCCTGAGGAACACCACTGTTGATAGATCTAGGAGAAGAACGATGGCCGTCTACAACAGCGGCTATAGAACGACCAGAAAGGAAGCTAGCGATGAAGGCACAGATAGAAGGATAGAAACCGTAGGAGGGCAGTTTGGAAATTAAAGATTTATGCCAGACTCGATCGAAAGCCTTTGAGATGTCAAGTGCAATGGCAAAGCTTTCGCCAAAGTCCCGAAAGGAGGATGACCAGGAGTCTGAAAGGTAGGTGAGAAGATCGCCAGTGGAGCGTCCCTGACGGAACCCATACTGACGATCGGAAAGAAGGTTGTGATAGGAAAGATGCCTTAAAATTTTTCTATTAAGAATTGACTCGAAAACTTTTGAAATACAGGACGTTAAAGCAATTGGACGATAGTTGGAGGGTTGGGAGTTGTCACCCTTCTTTGGGACTGGCTGAATGAGAGCAAACTTCCAGCAAGAAGGAAAGGTACAAGTTGACAGACAAAGGCGAAAGAGTTTGCCTAGGCAGGGTGTAAGCACAGAAGCACAGTTCTTGAGAACAACAGGAGGGACCCCATCAGGCCCATATGCCTTGTTAGTACTGAGGCCAGTGATGGCAGAAAATACATCAACTGAAGAAATTTTAATGTCAGCCATGAGGAAGTCAAAGGGGGGAAGTGATGGAGGAACAGCACCGGAATCGTCTAAGGTGGAATTGGAGGAGAAAGTCTGTGCAGAGAGATCTGCTTTATCAGTAGAAGAAATAGCTACAGAACCATCAGAGTAGAAAAGAGGAGGGAAGGATGATGAGGTAAAGTTGTTAGAAAGATTTTTGGCAAGGTGCCAGAAGGAGCGGGAAGAATTCGAGTTGGAGAGTTGAGAGCATTTAGTATGGATGAAATTATTTTTAGTAGAGCGAAGAACAGACTTAGCACGATTCCGGGCAGAAACGTAAAGATGATGTGATTCAGGGGTGGGTTGGCTCCGGTACCTTTTGTAGGCCCTCTCCTTGTTGCGGACAGCATTAGAACAAGCGTGATTAAACCAAGGGTTTCTTGCGTTAGTCAAAGGATATGAGAAAGGAATGTATGCTTCCATGCCCGAGAGAATAACCTCCGTAATGCGCGAGGCACACTCAGATGGCTCCCGGCCATGGAAGCAATAATCATTCCAGGGAAAATCAAAGAAGTACTGCCTGAGGGCCTCCCAGTTCGCGGCTCCAAAATGCCACAGACGACGTTTCCCTGGAGGGTCCACAGGCCGTACTGGAGTGATAGGACAGGTTAAGGTAATAAGGTTGTGATCGGAGGAGCCCAATGGAGAGAAAAGATTAACAGAGTAAGCAGAAGGATTAGTTGTGAGGAAGAGGTCAAGTATGTTGGAGCTCTCTCCAAGGCGGTCAGGGATTCGGGTAGGGTGCTGTACAAGCTGCTCTAGGTCATTAAGGATAGAAAAGATGTAGGCTTGTTCACCAGGTGGATCCGTGAAAGGAGAGGAGAGCCAAAGGTGGTGGTGAACATTGAAATCTCCAAGAATGGAGATTTCAGAGAAAGGAGAAATGGACAGAATGTGTTCCATCGTAGAAGTAAGATAGTCGAAGAATTTTTGATAGTCAGTAGAATTAGGGGATAAGTAAACAGCACAGATATATTTAGTCAAAGAATGACAGGAAAGCCGAAGCCAGAGTGTGGAGAATTCAGAAGAATCAAGTTCAGGAACACGAGAGCAAGATAAGTCGTTGCGTATGTATACACAACAGCCACCTTTGGCTTTGAAATGAGTATAGAGAAAGTAGGAGGATACAGAAAAGGGTTTGCTGTCGGTTGCCTCAGACAGCTGAGTCTCCGTCAGAAAAAGAAGGTGAGGTTTAGAGGAGGAGAGGTGGTGCTCAACAGAGCGAAAGTTAGATGAAAGGCAGCGAATGTTGCAGAAATGAAGAAGAAGAGAGTCAGACAGTGGTTCCAGGCACCTCGAGTCGTCACCGGGAGAGGGGCAGATGGCGGGGGCATTTATGGTCCCCCCCCCTGGGGACTCCGAGGCTTGATTGATAGACGCCATTTTTGTTGATTTTTGAAAAGGAAGTGTAGTGTGTACTTTGCATGTAGTTTGGTGAAGATAGTTAGAGAAATTTGTACTGGAGAGCATGCTGGCCTACTCTCTGTGTAACTGAGACACTGAAAAAGTTCAGCAAAGGGGGATGGTCAGGAACTAGTCCTGAGGGCTGATGAAACGGGAGCTCCAGCACTCCCTGTCATCAGCTTTCCATCCACCTCGGGAGTACTGCCCTGCTCGACTGGTGCTACAGTCTACTCCTCTGAAGTAGGAGTGAAGAGATGTGAAGGGAGGAATGAGGGGGAAGGGAGGGGATGAAGGAGAGGATTATGAGGGGGAAGAGAAAAGAAGGAGGGATGGAGTGAGAGAGAAAAAGAATGAGAGGGGTGAAAGGAGGGGATCCAGAGTGGAGGAGGGGGCTGGGGGTATGAGAGGCTTACTCAGAGGGTAAATAATGTAGCAACCACTTAGCGCTCCCTCCTACAGTTTGCCTCAAAGTTGTGTGTTTACATTTTTATGAAGCCCTTCAGCCCGAGAACGTACATTAACTACCTGCTTGTTCTTTCCAGACTATTTCTTTACGAATGAAAATACCGCGGTTTACATACGGAGTTAGTAGCAGTCTCCATTTAGCTCTTCACAGCCTGATGCTCTTCATAAGATGGAGGAGTCGCCTGTAAATAAAACAAAGGCTTTTAAAACGCCATGGGGTTGAAGAGGTAAAGCTCTCCAGTTCGAGAACTTATTTGTCAGTGTCCCTGGTATCAACAAGAAAATACACACACACACACACACACACACACACACACACACACATATGTATACATATATATATATATATATATATATATATATATATATATATATATATATATATATATATATATATATATATATATATATATATAAGGGGTAGGCCGAGGGAAAGCTGGTTGAGGACAATGAAAAAGAAGCGGGAGAGGAGTGTTGGTGGGACCTGAAGGAGATGGTAAGAGATAAATATTGGTGGAGAGAGTTCATTGAGGCCCTATGCATCCCGTGGGGTGCCACAGGAAATGATATATATATATATATATATATATATATATATATATATATATATATATATATATATATATATATATATATATATATATATATATACATACATATGTGTGTGTGTGTGTGTTCTTACCTAATTGTTCTTACCTAATTGTATCTTTACAGGAATGAGTCAAGCTCGTACTCTCCCGTGTCTTAAACCATATTTATCGTACATATCCTTAAATTTGTGAATTGTTTTGGCACACACTATTTCATTCGGTAGTGCATTCCATTGATCAATTGCTCTGTTTGGGAAACTGAATTTCCTTACGTCTTTATCACCTCTCTTCTTATACAGTTTTTTGCAGAGTCCTCTTGCTGATGCTTCTCCATATGTTAAGTAATCATTTATGTCTATTTTCTCCTTCCCTGATATGCACTTATATAGCATTATCATGTCACCTCTTTTCCTTCTCTCCTGTAGTGTTGGTAGATTCAGTTTATTTAGTCTTTCTTCGTAGCTTAGGTCCCTTAAGCTTGGTATCCATCTTGTAGCGGCCTTTTGAACTTTTTCAATCTTGTCTATGTGCTTTTTGAGATGAGGACTCCAGACTACTGATGCATATTCCAGGGTTGGTCTAATGAATGATGTTATTATCCTTCTTAGCATGTCTTCATTTATGTATGTGAATGCTATTCTCATATTTGCAAGCAGTGTATACATGTTCCGTACCTTCTCGCTGATGTGGTCAGCCGGAGATAGTCTGTTATTGATAATCACACCTAGGTCTTTCTCTCTTTCTGATGTGTATAGGGTTTTATTTCCTAACTTATAATCCCAATCAGGTCTTTTTCCACTATTACCAAACTTGATTACATGACACTTGTCCACATTGAATTCCATTTGCCATGTACTACTCCATTCATGAAGTTTATTTAATTCTTCTTGTAGCTCTTTACAAGAGTCTGTGTTAGTAATTCTCTTTTGTATTTTTGCATCAGCTGCAAACATATTCAGATAGCTCTCATTTCCAGTGTTACTGTTTATATCATTTATATACGCTAAAAACATGATTGGTGCCAGCACTGAACCCTGTGGTACTCCACTAGTCACTTCTTTCCATGATGAGTAGTTTCCTCTTAGTACAGTTCTCATTTCTCTTTTTATGAGAAAGTCTTGCATCCAACAAAACAGTTTGCCTCGAATTCCTCCTTGATGGTACAGTTTCCATAAAAGTCTTTGGTGTGGTACTGTGTCAAAAGCTTTCTTGAAATGTAAATAGATACTGTCCACCCATCCTTCCCTTTCCTGTATTGTGTTCGTTACTCTGTCATAGTAGCTCAACAGATTAGTAACACATGATTTTCCTTTTCTGAAACCAAACTGTCTTTCTGTTATCATACTGTGTTCTTCTAGATGATTTACCCAAGCTTTTCTTATAAGCTTTTCTAATACCTTACTTACAACACTGGTCAGTGATACTGGTCGGTAGTTGAGTGGATTTTGTCTATTTCCTTTCTTGAATAAGGGGTCAATATTTGCTTTTTTCCAAATATCAGGTATTTTACCTTGACTCAAGGATTTCTTGAAAATTAAAAATAATGGTTTACTTAACTCGTTTGCACATTCTCGTAGTACCCAACATGAAATTTCATCAGGACCACTTGCTTTTCCTCTGTCTAATCTACTTAACTCCTCCTGTATTACTTTTTCTGCTATTTGTGTGTGTGTGTGTGTGTGTGTGTGTGTGTGTGTGTGTGTGTGTGTGTGTGTGTGTTTAGTGTTACGTCTGAACTGGTTACACACTTTGAGGAACAAGGTGAAAAAGTGTAAGATCGGTCACTCATTAACAGGATCATAATGTGTTTGCGCAGACCGATGCCACTACAGAATACTGATTAACATTCTCAGAGTGCTATAGCTCACTGTCAGCTATATAAAAAAAAGGTCTGGTCTTAACGTCAACATAATACTAGAGTTGATTTGATCATGAAAGGATTTATGGTATACTTGTAGGTATGAACTCTAAGGCTCCTGTGACTCACCTTCGACTGAAGGAAAACATCTGGTGTCAGCTCTGATATAATGCAGTATTAAAGATAACGCCAACTGCAGAGGGTAGAAATATTACATCAGTTCCTTAAATATGCATTTTATTATACATCCATTTTTTTCTTTTATCAGATCATATTCAAATTTACTGTTTTTGCATTCTCATAATGGGGATAACTCCAGTATTTTGTTTCAGCAACATTATGCAATTTCATTCAACTAAGAGTGAGTCATTAGTGCGTTAGAGCGTTAATACTTTCACCATCAACCTACTGATGGTCGGAAGAAGTCAAATTTTCTATTCCAGTAAACCGCAGACGAATGGACTTTAGAAGCCTGAGAGGTGAGCCACTTCGTCACTTCAGTAATTGGTAATTTCTTTCTTAACTTTTATTATTATACAATAATTCCAAAGCATTGTTGCTTATCTTCAAGTACAGCTTAGTTTTATCAATAGTTAATCTTCAATATTGCATTTTTTTCCAGTGGTCTAGTGATTACGATGACCTTCCCGGAGTAAAGACCTTGCACTGGCTTGATTCAAGAAGTGACTGGATGCTTTTCGATCATGTTATACCATCACGGGCAGTAGGCTGGTCATCCATCCTTAAATAAGCTGGACAAGGGAGAAGTATTTTCCTACCCCATGCCTTGAAGGAAGTGGTTTGAATTTGACTTTTATCATTTTTATCATTTTTTACAGTTACTGGAGCAATTTCCAATGAGGCAGTACATGGCCAATTTGCAAGAGTACCATACACGCCTCACGTGTAATAAACTGTTTTGTATTATGTACAAAATATTACATAACCTTAACTGTGTTCAGTGGGGGAAAACGTAAACAATCGATGAATGCGTATTGTCAAAAAGTCATTACTGATAGCGATGAGACAAAATGCATAACGAGTACAAATGTGTAAATTCGAGTGTTTAAAAATTTGTCATATTTAATCTATCAGTAGTTTTTAACTTAAAACTTTGCTGAATAATTGTTCTACTTAATGCAAGACGACTATACTCAGCTGAGGAAGACCCTACTCAGTGAAGGACTGAATTCATAAGCTGGTTGGCAATATTTAACTTTAGCAGACAGAGAACTAACATCATTTGTTGGTAACATACAAAAAATTAGGAACAGGAAATTTCCACAGGAACCGCACGGACTCAGAAGTCAGACAAAGGACAGGAATACAAAGGATGTAAGCAAAGAAATTTTCAGGCTCAGATGGAGAACAAGTGCACGATTCACAACTTGCTTTCATCATCTAAGCGCGGTTTCCACCTGCATCACATACAGCTCTGTATTCTTTCCCACTGTTCAGCCTTCTCCTTCTTATTCTAAATTCCAGACAATATTGCATGCTGAATGAAATGATGCTCATCAGCTTCGTTTTACACGAATTTTCATTTCCATTACTGTTCTGTGCAGTATTTTCTCTTATTAAAATTATTCTTTATGCCACCTTCAGTATGTCTTACACACGATTATATCGTGTCAGTAACACACTGAAGCATCCTTCTACCTACAAGCACACGACTAATTAGGCTTCCATAACAATTCATTGGAGTCAGTCTACACCCGGGTTGGGGAACCTTTCTCCTATGAAGGGCCATTAGGATATTTTTAACATCATTCTCGGGCCATGCAAAATTATCAGCTTAAAATCAACTGTAGCCCAGTACATTATATATATATATATATATATATATATATATATATATATATATATATATATATATATATATATATATACTGTATATATATATATATATATATATATATATATATATATATATATATATATATATATATATATATATATATATATATTCGTTCATGAGTTTATGAAACTGCATTTATGAATTGCTTCGCTGGCCTGATCAAATGGTCTTGCGGGCCTTATACGGCCCGGAGGCCGGACGTTCCCCACTCCTGGTCTATACCATGTCTACTTCTCTGTGTTAAAAATATTCATCACTCACGTAAAGCCCTCGTTTCTGCTACATACTCTTCAGTCGATGTCTGTTATCGATTTTCCTTGGTACTCCTCATATATCCACTACCATTCACAGAGCCGGTACCAAATCCCTCATATTAGATAACCCATGGTAAACATTCCGTACTTTTTTTTGGACACTGTACTCAGTTGGCTTCAATACCTATCGTTCTCTTCCCTACCCATTTCGTCACACAGTCCATACGCAATAATCAAAACCGCTTCCACACAGAGGTGTCGCAATGCTAACTTAATAACAGTAATGAAAACCAAAGTATTCTGCTGGTAAACTAATAACTATGAGGGCGAGTGTACGTTTGTTTTGCCCGGGACAGAAGGCCAAATACATAGCAGCAAAAAGTGTAAGCGTCAGAGGCATAATGACATTAGCTAGAAATGATGTTGATTATTACTGGTGTGTTAATGAGATTCACACCCTCACTAAACCTTATCACCCAAGGTTGGACTGGACGAGGCAAATTAGTGGCAGGCAGCACCATCACCTCAACTGCGAGAACAACATCACCATATCACGATGAATAAATGCTGGATAGGGACGCCTTCATGTGGCGACACCGGTGACTCCACTGCCTGGATATACAAACGTCCCTCAGCTCCCACCCTGTCCCCAGAAAGAAAGATGGTGCACTCCATGCGACATTCAGATAAGACAGGGACCACCCCTCCATCATCACCAGCACAACAACAACGACGACAGCTGATCTGTCTACTTAAGTAACTGTATATTTTTCTATTTGTCTTTCAGTTTATTTATTCATCTGTCTATATGTTCTCTCGCTCTCTCCATCTTCTTATAGCTAACCGTCTTAATCTCTTAAAGGATGCCCACTAGCAAATCGTATCCACGTTACCTTGTTGTCTGACATCAGACAGCTATCTCTCTGTCTCACACCGTTCTTACTCAAATGCCTTCCCATGCATCCTTCCATTTCATCCTCGTTCTCCCTCTCCCTTTACCTCTGTTCATTTCGCTTGCACTCTCCGAGTCAGTCTCTCATTTTCCTTTTGCTCCTTATAGCCAATCCTTCTCAGGGTACAATAAATTTTCTTCCATAAAATCACTCTGTACCACAGAATTTTGACAATATCACCAATATAAAAAATATCATCTCTTTGTAATGAATCACATGATGTAAGCGGAACTCTTTTATTCCCTTTTCTCAGGAAGTTTTTCCCATTGCGTTCTCACTGAATTCCATTGTCCTTTGTGCGAAATGAATGTCAACCCGCCTTCAATTCTCTACAGCAAAATCAGAAACGTAGGGCCCCGGGGATAGGATACCGAATCCAAAGATTCAGACCAGGAGGACCAGTCGCCAGTCCCAGAATGACATCACACGAGTGATTAACCCCAACCATCACTTGGATTTTGGTTAGTATTCTACGTGGCATCAGAGGTTTCATATCACCTGTTACTATGCAGTGTATCTTATACTCGTATTACACCTGAACATAGCCTTGTACACTATTTGTATCATTTTAATATCGGCATGATCTGGATCTGTGACATATATATAAATACTAAAGTGCAATGGGCAGAAAAAAAAAATGATATGGAAGAGGTGTCACAAGCCTCCAATAACCCGCATGGGCCACATCAGTTCGAGCATCTTACTGCACTAGAATAGTAGACGTCCATTCCTTGATTATCTGGTTACCACCCAATGTAGTGAATGGTTGAAATAGTCCTCATATTCTCTACCATGATAGATATAAAATAATGAATAAAGAATATATGTGCAGTACATGTTTGGTGCTGTGAAGGAACTGACCTATCCCTTATGAAGTCGTATGTCACCAAGGTGCCTTGTTTTTGTTGTTATGGCCCCGGGTTAATCTGGACTTGAACCCAGTGGACAACATGCTAAAGATGCCCCTTTTCTGCAGTCCACCATCCTCTTTGGAGGGAATAGAGAAGAAGTCAGTGGAGCTGAAGGACGTTTGTATAACCGGGCAGTGGAGCCACCAAATTATATTAGTGCCACTACATGAAGGTGTCCCTTTCCAGCAGCCTAAACTGCCCCAGTGAAGTGTTACAAAAAGGTTAGCAGTTTGCTAGAGAGGACTAAACCTCCCTCTCCACACGATACAGAACAAGAAAGTTGAACTTGTACGTACGATTGGACAAAAGGAAAGAAGGCTTAGGTTAACATCGTTTGACTAACCCATGGTTAGTTAAGCAAAAAATCAGTTTTCACAATGTCTCAGTGTTCTCCAAGGATACAATCCCCAAATGTCAATGTTAAATCCAGGTGTGATACTGCTACGTCACAAGGGGATAGTATAAGGCCTGTAATTTTGTATTATGCATGTGAATGAATATGTTGTGTTAGTTTTTATTCAGTTTGTTTTCTCTTTCCTTTATTCATCTTCAGTAAATAAATGAGATGCTAAGTAAGAGATACAACAAATGACCGTGAAGAAGCACGAAAAGAGATTCATACAGTCAAGAATTTTTGAGGAAAAGGATTTTTCTTACGCGGGAAGAAATCCATATATTAGTCAATGTGTGTGAATATGGATGATCATATTTCGCAATGTAATTTAAAAAGCAGTAATTGTAGTGGGAAAGGCAAATAATAAAACTCGACGCCACTCCTTAAGTTTTAGAAGCCAAAAGTGGTGTGTGTTTCCGTGCATATCATTCGGTGCAGTTACATGACGGTACCACGCCATCACTAACCAATGTTATCACCCTTCTTTGGAAAATACTGAATTAGATCAACCTTCCAGCATGAAGACGTGGTACAAGTTGACAGACAAAGGCAAAAAGTTTGTTTAAGCAGAAACGCGGAAACACAAGTCTTGAAAACAACAGGAGGGACCCCATTAGGACCGGAAATCTTATTAGTACTGAGGTCATACAGGGCAGAAAACACATCTCTTGATGAAACTTTAATGTCAGGTGCGAGAAAGTCAAAGGAGGAATGAGATGGAGGGAGAGCACCACAAACGTTCAGAGTGCAATTAAGCAAGATAGCCCGGGCAAAAAGTTCTGCCTTATCAGTAGAACTAACAGCTCCCAAGGCATCAGAGCGGAAAAGAGGCGGGAAGCGAGGAAGAATTAAAATTGTTAGAAAAGGTTTTGGAAAGGTGGCTGAAAGAGCAGGAAAAATCTGAGTTGGTGAGATCAAACCAACTAAAATGGAAGGAATTACTATTACCTAAACGAAAAGCAGCCTTAGCACGGTCCTTGCAGAATCGTAATGAGTGCGTGATTCAGCGATAGGTTGGTGCCGGTGCTTTTAGAAAGCCTCATCGTTATTGTAAGCAGGATTAGAAGAAACAGGATTAAACCACTTATTTCTTCACTAGTCTAAGCCACAATGAAGAAAATTCAGAATTTTCAGCTTTAAGAAAACAAGAATGAATTTGTTTCGCACATGCACCCAACTGCCACTTTGACTCTGAAAATAAGTAGAGAGAAAATAGGTTCCAGATATTACCTGAAGGACAAGATGCTTGTCTGTTTTCTTTAAGTTATTTCTGACTTCTCTCTGTAGTGAGGAATGCAGGCTGATAACAGTAAGCAGTTACAGGTGTTCCACAAATAGTCATCGAGAGTAACGGTCCTTCCTTCAGCTTCATACAATCGATTTTACTAACACAGCTAATACTCTCACCCACTTGCCAGTTCTATTCTCCTCCTGCCACACTCATGTATTTTCTTTAACTGTTAGGATTAACTGTTAGGACATGTCTCGGCTGGATAAAATCGTTTGGTGTTAGAGTAAGTAGATTTCCAGGCTTACTAATGGCGGGTCAAGGGTTACTCGGAGTAATTTTGAAAATAAGAAACGACCAGAACTAGCTGAGGTACCTTGAGGTGAATTGGCCTACGGAGAAAATGGAGAATGAGAAACTGACGAGGAGAGTGTATGTGAGTGAGGTGGAGTAGGGAAAGGGAAGGGGGAAACCAAAGATGAGATGGTGGTATGGACTGGAGAAGTAAGTAAATGAGAGGTATGTGTACTGGCGAGAGAGTAGCCTGAATGCAGAGAATGGGGTGACATGGAGGCATTGTTTCTACAGCCACCCTTTCGGGAGTAGGGCGTCTAGCGGTAGATACACAGAAAGACAGACAGATAGATAGATAGACAAACAGACAGATAGCCAAGTAGATAGGTAGATAGACAAAGAGACAGATGAGTAGAAAGGAAAGTTGATAGACTACAGACAAAGATAGACAGATTTCTCTCTGCAGAGCAAAATATTTTGGTGTCAATATGAATAATGCAATATATAAAAGTCTACCAAACTCAGTGAAATCTTTAGCGCCAGGTATTTCTTCCCAGAACAACCAACAAAAGCCGCAAAAACTCATCCGGGACCTCGGCCCCAAATGCAGTCTGTCTTGAATTCCTTTTCGACACCCGGAGCTAAACTTTAAATTAGTCGACTCTCTCAGGCAGCGGGAGTGAGGGAGTCGAGTTAATGGAAATGCCTTTAATTACAACTGTTCTCTGGCTCGGAAAATGCCGGTCTATTAAATCAGAGAGGAGGAGGAGGAGCAGGAGGAGGAACAGGAGGTGCTGGCGTGGGCATTTTGTGACCTGTAACCGGAGTGACCCGCAATTCAAACTGCCTTAGAGACGTAGTCTAGGCGATTTTGTTGCACCTCGTCTTAAGCGATTTATTTTGTCTATTACACCTTAAAATCCTCCTGTAAGAAATCTATGGCTTAAAAATATCGACCCACTGTGAATTAATAACGTACAGAAGGATCAATCAATCAATCAATCATATCCTGTGGCACCCCACGGGATGCATAGGGCCTCAATGAACTCTCTCCACCAATATTTGTCTCTTGCCATCTCCTTCAGGTCCCACCAACACTCCTCTCCTGCTTCTTTTTTCATTGTCCGCAACCAGGTTTCCCTCGGCCTACCTCTACCTCTTCTTCCTCTAGCAATCCACTCTGGCACATCCTGTATTAAACAACCTTCTTTTCTGTATATGTGCCCCAGCCACTTCCAGCGAGACAGTCTCACATATTCATTAACTGGTTCCACTCTCGTAATATCCCTTACTCTTTCATTTGCAACTCTGTCTTGCCACTTTACACCAAGAATCCTTCTCAGTATTTTATTCTCAAATCCTAATACTTTCTGATCTGTTGCAATTGTACTGTACCATGACTCATGCCCGTAAATTAAAATTGGTCTAACCATGGACTTGTAAATTTTCACTTTAGTATGTACCGAAAGCATATTATTATTCCAAACAGATTTCAACATTCCAACAGCTCGCCAAGCCTGTCTAATCCTCTCCTCAATTTCATTGTTCAATGATCCATTAGATGATACAATCATTCCCAGATATTTAAAGTTTTCTACATTCTTCACCACATTATTCCCAATTACACAATCGATTTGGTTCTCCACGTTCATATTAATAATTTCAGTCTCTCCACAATTTATTACAGAAGGATACTGTGGTATTATGTGCTTTAAATAGCTAAGGAAGAAATGTCACAATATATCCAAACCCCTTTAGAATCCGATGCTTCAGTGTGTGCAAACTGCCACGCTAATACAGTAATTATCAGTTATTCGTCACATTTGGTCTCTTTTTTATTACATCCAGTTTACATTACAGAAAAGATGTTTATTATATCTCCATTCCTGCAACTATATCTAATTTGCCACTTTCTCCCAAGTTAACAGGACCAGCTGTATGAAAATAAAAATGTTTTTGGAATATATCCTGGCCTATTAAGAAGACTGACTACATAAACAGAGACTGTCGATCAATGGGACTGCGAATCATCTTTGATTAAAGTAAATTATATTCAGATTATCTGTGACTAAAGGACCGATTGCCGTAATAAAACTATTACATGATAACTGAGGTGTCAACATAGTAAAATCATAGGGAAATGTACTGAGTTGGGAAAAAATCCTGCAGATTAAATTTTATTCACATATGTTGAAAAATGCAGAAATGAATCAAGTAAATGAGAAACTGGTCTTAATGACAGATGGATAGAAGAGACGAGAATATTGTGGTGTTAGGCAAGGTAAGAAAAAAAATGACAGCAGCCAATCGCTTATCAGGCTATTCCATAGGGTGCCATGGGGACCCCGCTTCGTAGGAGAGGTTCAGGCTAGGTTACCATATTTCAGATAATTTAAGTCACAGAAAGACAGCCAACGTCCTTGACAGTGTTTAGAGGACTGGAAATACTCCATACACTTCTTCGATTTAAACTGTTGTCAGTACTGCAAAATATATGTAGGAAAATGAATACCGAATAAGTTGATATGTGGTCGTATACCCATACAGTCCTCGCTTCATAACCAACATACCAGTAACAGTCAGTCTCATGGACTACTGATGTACGTAATGGTGCAGGTATAATTTCATATTAAAATATTCATGCTGTTACATTTTCTGAAACAGTGACTCGGATTAGAGAAGAAAACATGCATTATGGTTGTAGGTAAAACTAATTACTTGGAAAAACTTCATACAGTAGTATGAATGCCATTCATTCATGTGATCTAGATTACCTCACTATCCCCATTAATAAACATAAACTTTCTGCATTTCGCTAATGGGCGTCAGCTACAACTGCTGTATATAAAACTCTATTATGTGTACTCTGCATGCACGGCATACACAGTGTACTATCAGCGTCTGCATAAAATTATAGGAGGTTTATGATAAACACTGGAATCACTTTTTGCCACAAGAATAAAAGAGAGGTGGGTCCACCTAGATCATTCACTCAGTATTCAGATGGTGGCGTAGATTGTTGTATTCAACATGATTTTATTAAACACTGAAAACAGAGCTACGGGTAGTTACGAAATTATTGCAAATACTTATTTATACTTTGCAAAGCTTTCAGTTTTATGTAATTACTCATTTCTGTTCCAGCAAATCCACTTTGCTTACTTAAAGCACAAGCTGCAGTGTGTATATTCGTACACTGTCACATGTTAATCAAAGTAGACACGTGTATACTTATATTACTATAGGGAGTTAGTTCCATTCTTTAAATACATTAAGAAGCGATTTATCCAAAGTGTTTTTGCCGCCTGTCAGCTGCATTATTAATGTGTGAGAGGAATGTTCACTGACCGGAGACTAGCTTCATATTTGTTGCTCTGTTGCCTCAGCATAATAACCCTATCACGCTTGGGGTAAATCAAGTGTTCAGTTAGAAATAAAGCCAAACGATTATATTTGGTTGATAACGTTAAGTGGGGGAGGCCATCACCCTCTCACTCCATGTAGCTCTGCCTTCACGTGATTCTACACTGAGCGACAAGCCAAATAGTTTCTTATGACTCAGAAAATCATTTATTACGTTAGGCTGGTACCCTATAAGCAAAGAACGCTTGGTGGGCTAAGGCATTTCAACCGGATGGGACTCCTCACAGTTTACATCCGATGGTTGGTAGGGGTTTATGGTTCAAATGACGCTCTTCTGGGGCAAGCGAGACTGGTTAACCCCGAGTCCATACGCTGCTGATGGGACAAAAAAAAAAAAAAAATGATTGGATGATTGACAGATACAGAGTCAGAGGAAAGTTGGTAATATTAGCCCTCTAAAGGATGGGGCATATTTATCATTTTATTCTGACTAAAACCAAGAGATTGTATTTACTGGGAGTGAATCGTGGAAGCCTGAGAGTAACAGCAAGCGCCTCAACGCACTCAGACTGATATGAAATACGCGTGGTGTTTGCAGGAGTTGAGCTGGTTGTTAATCACGCGCCTGTATTGTGTCCCGCCATCCGTATTTCTCACTCCCTTCCGAAAGTCAGCGTGTCCTTTCGTCTCCTACTCTTCTATTGTATGTTTGATAGTGCTGTCAAGAAAAAAAAAACACATACATTTCACGTAGCCTTTTCAATCACAACAGCCGGTAGAGAAGTGTCGGCAAACATCCACATAGTCTCACACAAGCTCTACCGTTTAAACATTCTTTAGCATATTGAGACATTTTCCTCGAGCACCATACATACCTAACAGCTTCCATGTTCTCTCTATATTCATTGTGCAATATGTTTTCTTCATATCCATTAATTCAATAAACACTTTGCATTCCTTCTCACATACCTCCTTAGCTACCATCACAACTGCAATTCACCGACAGTCCGACACGTATCCCCTTACTGCTCCATACACCACCCTGTTCACCACTCACCAGATAGTCTGAAACATATTAACTTCTCTATCACTTCATTTGCACAAACCTTTTTACTGTCTATCTACCTATTTATAGCCCGACTCCCTAATCCCACAAAGGGTGGCCGCAGACAAAAAGCCTCCAAGTCGCTCTGTCACCCACCATTTGACTGCCCTCCCCACAACTCAATTCCCCCTCCCTCATATACCTCTCAACTCCATCCCTCCTCCTCATTCTCGGTCTCCCTCTCCCTCCCTCCCCTTCACCTACATACACCCTCTTAGTCAGTCTTTCATTTTCCATTCTCTCCAGATATCCAAACCACCTCAGTGTATTTCTCCTAATTCGCTCAGTCACATTCACATCCACCCCACAACGTTCTTACACTTCTTCATTCGTCAACCTGTCCCTCAATGTCACTCCACATGCTCCTCTCAGGTAACTCATTTCCACTGCTCTCAACCTTTTTACAGTTATTCTTTTTTTTCTGCATCTGTATTGCCAGCCATCATTTTATTAAAGAATTTTTGCATATGCTTAACATTTGCCTTCCTTTTGTTAGCTTTCTTCCACTTTTATTAATACATTGTCACATTATCGTTCAGTCACATTACCACCTTCGCACAGTGATCAGAAACATTTTTTATTTGTATTAATTTTCTCTAAAATCTTTATTTTGTTCCGTCTTCCTCTTGACTACTCTTTTGACACACTTCATGCCATCAATATGTTCCCTCTTTCTTGTATCTTACTTCCTTTTTTGCATCCATTCCACATGCATCTGTCTTTTATCTTGCACTGTTATGTGTGCTCCCACAACCCACAATTCTGCTTCGTTGTTACCAGCTGCACCCTTGTTGCATTGGATACACTTTGGGACTAGTAACCTAGCATACTGTACATGTTCTACTCAAATTTAAATCCATCCATTGCGTATTCATTGACTTTGTCTTCCCCATCTGTCGTTTGCTTATATTCATCTGGTGCTGCTTTTAATTATGTCTTTCCATTTTATTCTCTCATTTCGAACACCCTAATCACCCTTGTTCTCCGATGCTCCTGTCAGATGCATCAGCCATGTAAAACAATGTTATGATGCAGTCTTTCGCACAGCCTTCTCTCGACTCTTTGTATCAGTAGCACGCCAGGGTGTTTCTCTATGTAAGGACATAATCAGTGGGGCTTCAGCCATTCACTAATGTCTATCTGTAACCATATGTATTTATGTTCTTCGTGACTGAATTATGAATAACTTACACTTAACGTTCAGTGCTGCCGTTTGAACTCTGAATGATGGTTGTGGTGACAGCTGTATGTAAGCTCCGCTATGACGCACGGACATGTTACTATAGAAGCATCTGGATATTTTGAGTTCATAATTTAATCCGAACTAGTAAACGGCAAATTAACAAACACATACACTACATCTCAGCATTCATATGAAATTACTACAGTCTCCCCTTCGCTAGTCATATATCGGCAACTGTGACTAGGGCTATTTCCGAGAATCGCTAATCCACCGGTGAAAGTTTTGTCCTGCTGTGAGCTTCATGTGAAGTAATACAGATCGTGAATACAGGCAGTGCAGACCCAACACAGATATGCTTTACTCCGAGTTATATATTGAATTTAGCACTAAGTCTCCGAACTACCGCAGGCAATTATACAGTATGCTCAGTCAATAAACATAATTTTGTATCGTTATGGAGTCAACAGAAATCTGGTATTGCTCAGTAATTTTTCTGAATGATGGCAGCTATGACTTAAATAGTAAAGATTTGCTGTTTGTTCCAAAGTCCAATCCTAGTTCCTTTTCCAACATATTTATAGCACTGTATCGTGGTATAGGTTAGTGCTACTCCCAGTTAATTAGCAGTGACACTGTTTTTATATGAAATATATATATATATATATATATATATATATATATATATATATATATATATATATATATATATTGCCTTAATGATCAGGGGCTTCGGCCCCAATGGTCGATAGGCAAAAAGAAAAAAGAAAAAAAAGACACTTCGATACTCCTTTTACTCTAACCTGGCGGAAAACTACCGTCTCTGTATCTTGAATGCTGAGGCATAGTCAGATTAATACTAGAATGTGGTGCTGGTGCTATGGAAAGATGTAGTACCATGGCACTGCCTTTTCCCTTTACTGGGTTACGAGAAACAAGATAAACAAGGACGAAAATCTGGGCCAAGTTTTGGTAAAACGAGCATAGTCACTTGAAGTCACCCTCCAATTATTTTGATACGATGCATGAAAATAAGATATCGAAGACAGTCTCATGACTCATTTACTTCTTCACACCAACTCAATTACCTACAGTATACTTAATATTTTATAACATCCACAACAGAATTTCTTTTTGTGTTCATTCTAAATATGGGTGCCTGTTATCACACTCGCCAGGAAGAATCCCGGAGGTTGTAGTGTTTTGCTCGTGTGTGTGTGTGTGTGTGTGTGTGTGTGTGTGTGTGTGTGTGTGTGTGAACAAATATTCCAACAATTCTGATCCGATTTGACAAAATTTGATGGAAAGGTTAGAATCGGCAAGGGAGTTTTTTTTTTTTTTTTTTTTTTTTTTTATAGAAAGGCAAAGGTAACATGGGAACGTCATTTAATACAGTTTTGACTCAGTAGTGGGGTGTTGGTACCGAACCTCGGCTTGAGCAGGAAGAGGACAACAAGCTACTCAAGTTTTCACCTAGTTTAGACGAAGCTTTGTTTGGGTTGAAGGTAAGGCAAGAAAAAAAGGGATTGGATGTTTAGAAATATTAGTCAAAGGTGAAAGTCACAGACGAAGGTCAATTTTGAACCCTTGGATGTCTATGGGAACAGGGTAAAGAGAAATTCTGATGATCTGATTGGAATCAAACTTGGTGACAGGGTTGAAGATCAGTCAAGGGGCTGACCTGTTGTTTAGAGAAAGATGAAGGCCAAATCAGGATTTATGCGATTACGACCAAACTTTATGGAAGCATTCAGAGTAAGGCAAGAGAATGGGATTTAATATAAAGAAGAAGGCAAAGGTTCAGGTCGCAAGGAAATGTCAAAGGTGAGTGTCACTTACTAAAGACAACTTCAGCAGGTTTGATCCGATTCAGACCAAACTTGGAGGAAAGATTGAAGGTAGGGAAAAACAGAAAGGATTCGAGATTTAGAACAATCAGGTAAAGGTCAAGTTCTCAGTACAAGGTCAAAGTATGACCCATGTGAATCTACTGTATGAGAAGAAAACAACTAAAACAGTCTTGATCTGATTTTAACGAATGATGGTGGAAGGTTTGAGGGTCAATAAAAGGGAACCTGATTATTCTAGAGAACAATAGGTCAAAGGTCCAGGTCACATGGCGAGATCAACGTATACAGTTTTTAACCGATGAGACAAACTGGTTGCAAGACTTCAGATTAAAGGAAAAGGTAAAGTGGTTTTATTTTCAGAATAGTTCCTGCTAGATTAAGATCACAGAGCAAGTTCGGCTTTGTGACTCACTTTAATTTGAATTGGACAAATCTTAATGAAAAGATCTGAGATTTGCAAGGGATAAAGAAATTGCATTGAGGAAATGAAGTTAAAGGTTTTAGGCACAGTCATGTACGATCTGACATGGACTGATATGGACCAAGCTCTGTGGAAGGATTGAGCGTCAGGCAGTAATGAAGTAAATCAGCTTTGAGAATAGTCGGTCCAAAGTCAAGATTACAGGACAAAGTCAATTATTCGGCCCTTGCACCATTTCCATCATATACTGTTTTTAACAATGGGGGTTTATCTGATGTTGCGTTTTGTGATGTATGAATGTAAGAAAATTCTATAAGCAACCTTATATTCCTGTCTGCCAGACATTCATACTGCACTTTTTCTTGAACTAGTATTGTCATAGATCAAGGTCACTTGGGAAGGTCGGCTTAAACTGTTTTTATGCGATTTAGACCACAATTGGTGAATGGAATCAGAATAAAACAAAGATTAAGGGAGTCGATTTTCAGAAAGTTCTGTGAGAGGTCAAGGTAACGGGCCAAGAACAAATGTCGATCATATACATCAGATTATATTAGATTTTGATCAGTCTTGGTGCAAAAACTGCAAAAACTGAAGGCCACTCAAGGATGAGGAGATACAATTTTGAGAGCAATAGGTTAAAGATTAAGGGCCGTAGTCTTAAACTGTGGGCAGACATTCACCTTGCCCTATCTGTATCATTTGGTAATCTTAACTCACGAAAAGGGGAGCGTTCCTTGGCGAACGGTTGATGATTACTGCAGTATGGTACTGGAATCTGAGGGGAGTCTCAAGGCACCCCTTCGCATGTCCAATCATCATATTTTAATAGCCTTGTGCAAAGAAAATTGTATAGAATTTGAAGGACCGTATGATGTGTGCGTTGGAAATTTTAATTTAATGATAAGAACATCGTGTAAAGAAAAAAAATAAGCATTTAAGGTTTTCATCGTTTAAAAAGACTTCACCACTTCTCCGGAGATGGCTAGTTTACAGTACAACGAGATGCAAAGATGAGATAATCTATCCACTCCTATCTTATTTTTCAATATTTCTACCAAGCTGTTTATCAGATATGGTGCATGATCCATTTATGATTACTGTGCCTTGCTCGTGAAATATTTCCTACGGTTAAGAATGGCCGAGTACTACGTAAAAAGACGGATCATGCACAGCCAGCTAGTGTGAATTACAATGTCTCACGTGTGTGTTCAGTAAACTTTTACAAGTTTTCACTATTTGGTTTTGGCTTGGCAGTATATCTTTTTAGTGTGTTTCGGTGTGATTTGAGTGAATCTGGCCTTTATTTTCGGTGCTCTTGATTGGTTTTCAAATTAACTTCCTCTCCCCATCTTGGTGGTCTGGAGGGGTTTCCGGGTTATAGATGGGAAAAATGGCAAAAACAAGGATTTGGGGCAGAAATATAGTCCAAATCAGTATGGCCAGCCAAGGCATAATTGCAGCGTTATTATTGACCACATGAACCTCTTTAAAGCTATGCCTGACACCGAATATTTCATCAGGGACACGTTCACCAAAGCCTGTATGCACACTCTTATACAGAGTATCCAAGAACAAATGCCAGTCTTTAATAATAACAAAAATAAGAATTGTTAACATTAAAAGATTGTATTGTATGTGAGTCTTAGAAACTGTCATGTTCTTTTTTTTTTTATCTTAAGAGTTTGAATTATAAAATTAATCAGGGCTACCAAGTGTTTGCCGTGCCTACCCACACGATGGAGTGTGATCTCAAAATTACCACTTACGCTGAAGGCGTGAGCTTCCACTTCGAGTGGGGTGCCAGAAGGGTAACCCATGCCCTCAGTTTCAAGACTACTGTCGTAAGGTCACAGGGCAAAATCAGTTGAAAATGTTTTGAGCTGCCTTGGACTAAAGTTGGTCTAACTGTTATGAATTAGGCACAAGTTTAGTAATTCAGTTTTGAGAAACACTGGTCGAAAGTCAAGGTTACATCATGAAGTCAAGTATTTTGTATTTGGGCAATCTGTAGCTGGTAGATTGCTTTCTCAGAGTGCTGCTTTTTGTTTGGATTGTATTAAGGCATTATGTTGTGCATTACATATTGTTTTTGTTGATTATCTAAAAAAGACAAAAAAGTTCGTCTCAGCCATTGACTTGTTTCTTCAAATTTTAGTCTGATGGAGCCTGAGGTAGTATCTATGGAAAAGTCGTCTCTGTCCACGACAAAAAGTGAAACGCATAGCAAACTGGACCATCATGCCAATCTCAGTGATGTTCATGGTTCAGTGATTATTCCTAATTTTATATCAGTGTTATCAATTTACCATGAACAAATTTGGGAAAACGTGCGAAACGGGAAAATCCCTGACATTTTTCAGTATTTAATAATCCTTTCCTGAACGGAAATATAGGAACAACAAGTGGTGCCAGGCACAACAAACCTCACCTGACAGCTGTTATTTTATTTTACTGGTGTTCAGTACTGAATCAGTACTGCTATTTAGTGTCAGTAAACACTTAATGTCTAAGGTAATGGCACAAATGAAATGGAACTTATTTGTCAATAATAATTATAACCAGTTTCAAGTTATAACTCCATGAAAATCCGTGACCTTGAGTTTATATTTTAAGGTCAGTTAAGGCCAGAGGTTATGGCACAAATTAAAAACCCTTATGGGACTTATTATATGTTGATCATAGTCAATATCTATCATCAACCAGCTTTCGAGTTATAACCCCCTGAATATCTGTGACCTTGAGTTTGACCTTTCAAGGTCACTTAAAATCAAAGGTCATGGTACCAATTAAAAGCCCATATGGAACTTCCTGTAAGTTGATGATAGTAAATATCTCGCTGCAACCATTTTCGAGTTATGGTCCTCTGCATATCTGTGACCTTGAGTTTGACCTTTCAAGGTCACTCAAGGTCTATGGTCTTGGTGTCAAATGAAAGCCCATATGGAAGTTCCTGTGTGCTGATAACAGGAAATATCTCTGTCTTCAACCGGTTTCAAGTTATAACCCTCATAAAATCTGTAACCTTGATATAGACCTTTCAGGTCGAGTACATCCAAAATTTAATCACTTCCTTTTAGGACCAGCGCCCAGATATCCTGAAAGTTTCATGAAATTTCATTCTGCCGTTTTTCTTTAACAAAGAAACGAAGAAACTCGACCAAAAACAATACCTCGCCGGACTCCATCCCAGGCGAGGTGAAGATGACATGGCTGGGAAATATGAACTTATAGTAGCAGTTTTTTGTTTCTGTAAATTACCCGTTAAGTACTACACGTGTTACAGAAACATCATACAGTATTAGTCTCACACTGCATCACGAACCTAGGAACACTTATCTATATAAATAAATAAATAAATAAAAAGCTTCCAGTACAGTAATTGTTACTAATAGCATCAGAGCCAAAAGCGTAAACTAATTTTTACCTTAGTCAAAGATGTTGGAGGAAGTTATGTATTCGCTCAAGTCTTTTTGGCTGTCTGTGGACAAGAGATCTCAAAAAGTTGTTATCAGATTCCAGTGAAATCTCGTGGATAAGCGGGCACTGAGTTGTTCAGACTTTGAGGTAGATGTGGATCTGGATGCAAGAATAATTCCCGTAGTCTTGGCACAGAGGACAGGAGTTACCTTGCCTGCACCCCACTCGAAATGGGAGCTCACACCTTCAACGTTTAAGTGGTAACCTTGAAAATGTGAGAGCGCACCGTTTCGATTAGGTAGGCATGGCAAACAGTTGATAGCACTGATTAATTTTTAAAATTAAAATCTTAAAAAAAAAAAAAAAAATGACAGTTTCTGAATTTCACATACGATATAATCTCTTAATGTTAGCAGTTCTTACCTGTATTATCATTAAAGACTGGCATTTGTTCTTGAATAATCTGTATAAGAGTATGCATAAAGTCTTCAGAGAACCTGTACCACAGGAAAATTTCGATGTCAGACGTAGCTTCAAAGGGGTTCATGTGGTCAGTAATAACCTTGCTAATACGCCTTGGTTGGTCAAATTGATTTTAACTATACTTCTGCCCCAAATGCTTGTTTTTGTCATTTTTTCCCACCTAAAACCCAAAATTCCTGCCATTCCCCAAAGACGGAGGAGGAGGGGAAGTTAAATTTCGAAACCAATCAAGAACACCAAAAATAAAGGTCAAATTAGTTCATATTATACCAAAGTACATCAGGAAAACATATGCCAGAATTAAAGTTTACCGAATGTGTACGAGACTTTGTAATTCACACTAAGTGGCTATGTGCAATATGTCTGTTTAGGTAGGCCTAATACTGGGCCATTCTTTACCATTGGA
This sequence comes from Coenobita brevimanus, assembly GCF_032717465.1. Classification (NCBI taxonomy): domain Eukaryota; kingdom Metazoa; phylum Arthropoda; class Malacostraca; order Decapoda; family Coenobitidae; genus Coenobita; species Coenobita brevimanus. The sequence continues at coordinate 16,934,888 of NC_137043.1, read as the reverse complement.
TTCAATGATTCCAATGGTAAAGAATGGCAGTGCCACCCCTTGCCTCTCCCTATGGACGGGCCCGGGAATCATTTCGTGATACCTAATACTGAGCCATTCTGTATCGTTGGAATCATTTTGTGCACTAATAAAACTAATTACAAAAGTATCGTGCACCATATCTGATAAGCAGCTTGGTATAAATACTGAAAAATACTATGAAGTGGATACAGTATCTCATCTTTGTTTTCGTATAGTCATAAACTAGCCATCTCCGGAGAAGTGGTGAAGTATTTTTGTAACAATGAAAATGTAAAATGCTTATTTTTTCTTTACACAATGTTTTTTTTATCATTAAATTATAATTCCCTTCACACACACCATACAGTCCTTCAAACTCAGCATAGTTTTCTTTGCACAAGGCAACTATATTGTGACAAAGAGGCATGCAGAGGGGTGCTATGAGACCCCCCAGGGATTCCAGTACTACGCTATGGCAAACCCCTCCCATTTGCAGTGGAACACTCTCCCCTTCGTGCGTTAAGACTGCCAAAAGATACGGATAGGACAAGGTGAACGCCTGCCTGCAGTTTAAGACTGCGGCCCGAAGACCATAGAATTAATCAACTCCGCCAATGACGCCGGATGGCGGTTGGTTAATGAAAATTAATTTTACAGGTGTTGGCAGAGGATGCGTTCTCTGAGTGATTTCTACCCTCCTTCTAGTGTAAGGAAGAAGAAACCAAAGACCAGAAGCCTGCAAATTGTTCCTTCCAAGAAAAAATAAAAACAAAATAACAGAGAGCCAGAGTCAATATTTGTTCATTTTGAGATGCCTGGACACATTGCATTTGAAAGACTGGAGATCATAGGCAGTAAGTAGGATATTCAGATAGAGAGAGACAGTTCCAGAGATGCCCTGTTGCATATATGAAGGACTGGGATTGGTGGTGAACTCATTCTTTGGACAGAAAAGGGGAGAGAGTTTGTTGCTACATGGGTGCTATGCACCCACCGCAGTGGTGGAGGGATGCAAGCAGACAGTTAACCCCTTCCTGTACAGATCAGTTAATAAGTTTTCTGTGCCATGATGTGCCGGCTTTTCTCCCCTCCCCACCCCCCAGCCACCACGCACTCCAAAAATGTGTATTCTCGGCTTATTTTCACCACCCAAACATATTTATTTTTGCCACAAAACCGACATATTCCTATTTGTCGATGTTTGTTCCACACGATGAGCAAAAAAAAAAAAAAAAAAAAAAAAAACCATATGTACATTAGGGCCCTCTGAATATTCGGGATCATAGATTTCACTTCCCAGCATCATAAGTCCAATGTTTGCTAGTCAATCTCCATATGTTATACCATCATTCGATATGAGTTATGGTGTTCGAGTAATAAGTGAAAAAGTAAAACCCATTTCCAACAGACAACCCATTTTTTATTCAGGGAGCTCTAGCGAAAAACGTTTCTTGCCACTGTTAGCCTATGTTTTTATTTAATCATCCAATGCAGAATTTCATTGGCCTTCATTTGAGCCAAAAACTCATAGTTTTTGAGAAAAATGCAAAAAACTACAGTGTACCCATGCCATGTCGTGACTGTAGGGCAGTTTCCTGCCTTTCTCTAAGCTACTGCATGTATTTCACCAAGTCTTTGTACAATACATACGCACACTATATTCACATGATTCACTGTCACTATTTTTTATAGTTGAATGTTCACATTTGGTGCAGGGCAGAGGCAGTTTAGTTTATTAGAAACAGTAGCACAATCTTCGTCGGACCAACGGCTGATAACGACAAGGAATGCTTCACAAACACCAGATTTCCTATTGCAAACACCAAATCTAATCACAACAGTGCCCAAACACTATACACAAGCACTACTGGTATAGTGAAATATGTTGCACGGATGGGACAGGGGTAATAGTGGAAATTTAAAGGGACAGAACTGCACAGTACCTTCCCCACTCACAGCTCATTTGGTACTGAATAAGCTGCCCTCTCTTTTGCTGTTATCAGAACCCACAGTAGCCAACTCATTACTTTTGACAAGGAGCAGGGAAGCTATGACGCTTTCAAAAATGACGCCGATTGGCTAAAAACTTTTCCTCAGACGAAAGTTTTTATGCTTTAATGACTACAAAAACGTCAATGTGTACAGTATGGGCACAGCCACACACTAATGACAACAAATGCATCATCATGTGCAGAGGGGTTAACAGGAGCCGTGATCATTGAAGATGTGAAAGAAAAAAGATATAGATGCAACAGTGCAGCGAAGAGAGAGAGGTTGAAGGAAACCAGTAAGACGAGGAGAGTTAATGAGATGAAAAGCCTTTGACTACACCTTGTTGGAAAGAAATATATATGGGGAGCCTTCCCACACTTTCGAGTTGTACTTTACACAAGGGTGAATAAAACCCATATATAAAGGCAACAGCTGTGCAGGAGTAAAGAAGGCACTGAGTCGGCTTAGCACACCTAATCTCTTGGAAGCAGAGTTTACAAGAAAGGTAATATGATCTTTGCAAGATAAATCCCGAGAGAGTGAAACCCCAAGTAAGTTTAAAGATTATGCAGTATTGAGATGGGTATTGTTAAAAATTAGAGGTTACTCCTATGGAAGACTTTGTTGGGTTAAAAGATGTAAGAAATGAGTTACTGGTGCATTAAAAAGAATAAGATTACTTTTACCTCAATCAGAGACATGAGCCAAGTCAATCATTAGGTGTCCCGCAGCCTCATCCCTTGTTTATTAAGGTAACTACTAAGATGGACAGAGCAGGAAGCGAATGGAAAGGGGAAGGGTGAAGTCACCAGCACATGAGTGGATAGGGTTAGATTTACATCTTAGAAGGACATTGATGAATAAAAGGAAGAGAGTTAGTGGTAGGACAGAGCCCTGAGGAACATTACTATTGATAGCCCTAGGAAAAGAACGGTGGCCATCCACAACAGCAGCCATAGAACGACCAGAAAGGAAGCTATCGATGAAGGCACAGATAGAAGGATAGAAACCATAAGGAGGACAGTCTGGAAATTAAAGATTTCTGCCAGACTCGATCGAAGGCCTTTGCAGTGTTAAATGCAATGGCAAAGCTTTCGCCAAAGTCTCGAAAGGGGGATGACCATGAGTCTGAAAGGTAGGTGTGAGGATTGCCAGTGGAACGTCTCTAATGGAACCCATACTAACGATCGGATTTTTTTTTTTTTTTTAATGCGAGGAAGAAGGAACCAAAGGCCATGAGCCAGCAATAGAAGTTCCCTTCAAGAGAAAAATAAAATACAAGAGAGAGCCAAATTCAAGATCCATTCATTTTGAGATGCCTGGACACACTGCGTTTGAAAGACTGGAGATCATAGGCAGCAGGCATTACAGACAGAGGGAGACAGTTCCAGAGTTGACCTGTTGCATAAATGAAGGGCTGGGAGTAACGGTTAACTCTTGCATTAGACAGTTGGACAGAAAAGGGATGAGAGTTTGCTGCCAGACGGATGCTACGCGCCCATTGTAGAGGTGGAGGAATGCATGCAGACAGTTCAGAGGAGCAGTGACCATTAAAGTAGCGATAGAAAAGAGATAAAGATGCAACAGTGCGGCGAAGAGACAGAGGTTGAAGGGAGTCAGTAAGAGGAGGAGAGTTAATGAGATGAAAAGCCTTTGACTCCACCCTATTGAGAAGAGCTGTATGTGGGGAGCCTCCCCAATCATGAGAGTTGTACTCCACACAGGGGAAGATAAAACCCCTGTATAGAGTCAACAATTGTGCAGGGGTAAAGAAAGAACAGAGTCGGCTTAGCACACCCAATCTCTTGGAAGCAGATTTTACAAGAGATGTAATATGATCTTTCCAAGATAAGTCCCGAGTAAATGAAATTCCAAGCATGTTCAAGGATGATGCAGGATTAAGCTGAATATTTATAAATATTAGCGGGTATACCTGTGGAAGATTTTGACGGGTTGATAGGTGTAAGAACTGAGTGTTAGATGCATTAAAAACAAGATTATTTTTACCCCAGTCAGAGATATGAGCCAAGTCAGACATTAGGTGTGCCATAGCCTCATCCCTTGTTTGTTGAAGTAACTGCTGAGATGGGCGTTGCGGGAACCGAATGGAAAGGTGAAGGGTGGAGTCATCAGCATATGAGTGGATAGGGTTAGATGTACAGCTTTGAAGGTCATTGATGAATAAAAGGAAGAGAGTTGGTGATAGGACAGAGCCCTGAGGAACACCACTGTTGATAGATCTAGGAGAAGAACGATGGCTGTCTACAACAGAGGCTATAGAACGACCAAAAAGGAAGCTAGCGATGAAGGCACAGATAGAAGGATAGAAACCATAAGAGGGCAGTCTGGAAATTAAAGATTTATGCCAGACTCGACTGAAAGCATTTGAGATGTCAAGTGCAATGGCAAAGCTTTCGCCAAAGTCCCGAAAGGAGGATGACCAGGAGTGTGAAAGGTAGGTGAGAAGATCGCCAATGGAGCGTCCCTGACGGAACCCGTACTGACGATCAGATAGAAGGTTGTGATAGGAAAGATGCCTTAAAATTTTCCTATTGAGAACTGACTGGAAAACTTTTGAAATACAGGACGATAAAGCCATTGGACGATAGTTGGAGGGTTGGGAGTGGTCACCCTTCTTCGGGACTGGCTGAATGAAAGCAAACTTCCAGCAAGAAGGAAAGGTACAAGTTAACAGACAAAGGCGAAAGAGTTTGTCTAGGCAGGGCGTAAGCACAGAAGCACAGTTCTTGAGAACAACAGGAGGGATTCCATCAGGCCCATATGCCTTGTTAGTATTGAGGCCAGAGATGGCAGAAAATACATCAGCTGAAGAAATTTTAATGTCAGCCATGAGGAAGTCAAAGGCGGGAAGTGATAGAGGAACAGCACCGGAATCGTCTAAGGTGGAATTGGAGGAGAAAGTCTGTGCGAAGAGATCTGCTTTATCAAAGGATCGAAAAAAAATGTTGAAGTAGGTATGGTTGTGTAAGTGACAAGAGATGCACAACTTTTTTTCTTTGTTTTTACTTAACAATCAATGAGATAATATCTATCCTACAAGCGTAATAAAGCGCCGAGAGTTCAAGGCCTTTAATGATGAGAGAACGGATATATTGCTAAGATGAAAGTGATGATGACGATACATGTAAAGCCTTGCCTTAGGAAACCCATCTCCGGACATAGTCATTTTTTGTCTGATAGTTTGTTAAGATGAATGAGTTGAAGAACACATCCTGTTGGTGACTATGGTGGTAGAGTAGATAAAACTATCTTCATCCTTCCCAGCCAATTCTTTAGTTCTTTTCCTAAATATGTAGAGTAATACCATGTTATACATGTTTCCTAATACAGTAAGCTAATAGAAGCAGACGATGGTCCTACACGTAGTGGCGCTGTGCAAGCAACGCAGCTCTGGTGTCCACACAAGAGCCAAACCATCTCATAGTTGCCTGCACCTCAACGTGGGGAATGACCCTGATCGAAGTGACTAGGCGCTGTCTACCACAAAGGGGCACCAGTTTCCTACGTGGTTTATGTACTGTACTATACTTTATCTGTAGGACGGTCTCACAAAAGTAGCTACTAGCCTATGGTCGACGGGTCTGCTCGGCTAGACAGACTGGGGTTAAACAACAACTACATTGAGAAGACACATACATCCCTGACTGTCACACTCTTCTCATTTTTTCTCCTCATGCAAAGGAACTATTACCTGGCTTCCCAGTCTACCTTTCCGCCATGTCAGTCATCAGTTTTCCAGATCTTTCTAATCACTACCTTTTTGCCATATGCCTGCGTTTCACCGTACAGTTCACCAGTTCCTTGTGCTTTCCCCATTTTAACCAGCAATGCCACACTCACATTCAGTCAACTGAACACTTATTCCTTTCATGACTTTCTTCTTCTCTCAGCCATTTCTCGACTACTTATGAAAGCACTTCATTCACAGTCTATTTTTAGCAGCTCATTAAAATACCTCCATCTACTCACTTTACCTCTCTCCTCCACCAGCATTTTAACTTTTTTGTATATCATCTCTCTTTAACCTCTCGTATCATCCTGTCATTCTTTTTTAACCTCCTTGCCAAATGGTTTCTTAATTTCCTTCGTTTTGCACTAAGGTTTCTTCCAGTTGCCTCGCCCACACCTTTCTTTTTCTCAGCTAGAAGTCTCTTCATCTTTTTCCTCATCCCAGCACACAACTCTCTTTTCCATTTCTCTACATCCTCAACCCCTCTATTTTTCATCAAATTTCTGCTATATAATTTATGTTTCCTTCTCTCCACAACTCGTTTCGCCTTCTCGTTTCACCACGCAGTTCCATTCTCTTTCTTTCCTTTTATCCGAAACCTCACACTGGGGTTTACATGATGCACCATTTTTCCCATTGGGCACCTTACCCACACTCTCCACCTCCTCTGTCTGCGCCACAATATGTTTTCTCAATCGCTTTCTCACATCTCCCTTGTACACCACTCTTTTTTTTTTTTTTTTTCATTTGCAGTCTTTCTACTGTCTTTGCAACAACTGCATCCTTCTACCTTCCAATATCTATTTTTTTTTCCAACTGTATTCGAACCTTTATCTTTGACACTGTAATAGTATACTCTCATACCCAGCAAAGATCTTTGATTTCGATAATCCATACACATAAAGTCATTGTCACTCTCTATCTTCAGTATGCTTGTGGAGCAGCTTGTGCTTGAAAAGGTACTGGTTAATACCAAACCCTTCCAGCTACAATTGTCCGCTAGGGCAGTAGAATTCACACTTCTTCATGTTTGCTTCTATAAATTTCCAGAACTCTGACTTTTCTGTAACCTCTTGGTCATCTGTAGGGGCATACGTGCATACAGATATCCAGGGTTATATTTTTATATTCTTACTCATAAAATCCTTCTTCAGACTGAGGTATATTTCCTTATATCCTCCGTCCATCTCTTATACACAATAGTGCTTACACCCTTCTTCTCCCTTTCATTCTCATCCGCTCCATCACACATACACACGCAATATACTCATTCCCTCACACATTTACCATTAAGTTTGCGTTCAGTGAACTGCATACATCCACATTTGCATCTTCAAGCATCTGCACATCTCCCTGGTTTTCATCTCATCATTCACGGTCCTCATATTCAAAACCATCGTCCTAAGAACGTCATTAGTATGGTCCTTGGCTGTTAGTTTTAGTTCGTACGAGTCCGCTTTTTTTTTTTTTCCAAAAAGGGTAACTAACCCTCCGCGAACATACTTCGTCGTTTCCATATTTTGAATTCATGTTATACTTGGTATACAGTATTTCTAGAGTTAAAATGTTGAACTAAAATGCAATTAGTCGCCTATGACGGCTCGCATTAAGATTTAATTTTAGCATTTTAGTTTATTCTGAATTTGATGGTCCGTTTGTTTGCCTTAATGGTCTTCAAAACGATGAGACAAACAGAAAGATGAGTAATGCAAATGATAGTAAATATTCTCTGTTTTCTTTTTTATGACTAATGAATATTTTGCTTCACACAATCCGGTGGGATTAATTAATGAAATCGCCAGCTTCCCCATCCAGGTTTCGAAGGTCCCCAGAATATCAGGAGCAATAGATTTAGAGAGTGCCTATTAGCCGATATAAGCGGCTTACTGGTAATGAGGGCAGGGGGCTCACAGTCGTGATTCATAAAAGTTTCTGGGCCTGGGCAGTGTTTGTATATGGTTACATTTGACTTGCACAGCCAATCAGCGTCTTATAACTGAACTGTAATGAATAATAACGAATAAAGTAAGAGCAAAATATATTTCTGACAAAACTTAACTACTTTGGAGACACGTCTATTGTAAATACTGGCTGAATTGTGTTATAAATGCCGTCCCTGGTGCAGAGGATTTCCTGCCAAAAATGTAGCGCCAGCACAATGTCAACATCCACCCCTCCACCAGACATGGCAGTCGTCTTGGGAAAGGTCAGCAGTGTTGGTAAAATACGAATGAAAAAAGTTGATGTGCATTTGCCTTTACCTTAAACCAGACCACAATATCATATCCAGTCTTTTGAAGGTCACATAAAGTTTCACCAATATTTATCTACATTCACATATATGCACATGACATTAGTTGGTATATATTCATAAATGTGTTCGTACTTATTCATACTACATACAAGAATGCAATGTACAAATAAGCTACGACACAAGTCCGGAAGAGTAGACCTAAGAGAAATCTATCTATCTATCTATTGCCAGACGCCTCAATCCCGTTTGGGGTGGCCACAAACAAATCGCCTCCACGTCGCCCTGTCCCCCGCCATTTCACTGCCCTGCTCCCAACTCATACTCCCCTCTCTCATATACCTCTCCACCTCATCCCTCCATCTCATCCTCGGCCTCCCCCTCCCTCTTCCCCCCTCCACCTCACTCACATGCACTCTCTTCGTCAGTCTCTCACCCTCCATCCTCTCCACATGGCCAAACCACCTCAGTGTGTTCCTCATAACGCTTCCTGTCACATTCACATCCACACCACAACACTCCTTTATATCCTCATTCGTCAGCCTGTCTCTCCATGTGACTCCACACGCTCCTCTTAAATAACTCATTTCCACTGCTCTCACTTTTTGACTTGTGTCCTTCCAACAACGTCCGAGCTTCACTTCCATACGTTAGAGTTGGTATCACAATACTGTCATGTAGTAACTTTTTCACTTCCATGCTCACTTCCCTGTTTCTTATCACTGCTTTCAAAGAACCAGCAACCTTTCTTCCCTGCTGTACCCTTTCAAGCACTTCACCCTCCAAACCTCCATCCTTACTCACCACACTACACAAGTACTTAAACGTACTCACATTTTCCAATTCCTCATCATCCAACTTCGCTGTACATTCACTGACTTCACCTCTCTCAAAGACCATCACTTTACTCTTTCCTACATTCACCTTTAGATTCCGTTTCTTACGCACTCTTCCAAACTCATCCACCAAGCCTTGTAGCTCCCCTTCGTCTTCATTCAACAACACAGTATCATCTGCAAACAACAGTACAGGGAGTTTCCAAACACTATCCTCTCTCACCAGGGCCACTCCAACATCCACTACCCTACCTTGTACCTCATTTATTACCCCATCCATGTACAGATTGAACAACCATGGAGACATGACACATCCCTGTTTCAACGCAACCTTCAAAGAGAAAAATTCACTCAGTTCACCATCCACACGCACTGCAGCCTTAGCACCATCATACATACTCTTCACAGCATTCAACAATTTCCCATCTACTCCATATATTCTTAATACTTTCCACAATCCTTGTCTACCCACCCTGTCATATGCTTTCTCCAAATCCATGAAAGCCGCCTACAACTTCTTTCCCTTCTCTAGAAACTTTTCCACTAAAGATCTAAGAATGAATATCTGATCTACACAACCTCTTCCCTTCCTAAAGCCTCCCTGTTCTTCTCCAACTAATTTCTCTGTTCTTTCTCTAACTCTGTCAATAAGTATCCTACCATACACTTTTCCTATTATACTAAGAAGACAAATGCCCCTGTGATTACCACACACTTCTTTTTCCCCTTTTCCTTTGTACAAGGGAATAATTATACCTGACTTCCAATCCTCCGGGACTCTACCTTCCTCCCAGGCCAATCTGCACATCTTCCACATCCATTCTACTACTATCTCTCCCCCATGCTTCAGCATTTCACCACACACTCCATCAATTCCTGGGGCTTTCCCCAATTTAACTTTCTTCATTGCTTCCACAACTTCTATCCTACTGATTTCTTCCTGTCTTCTCACCTCCCTCTTTCTCCCAGCCATTCCCCAGCCACTTATACTCGCATTACTTCCACCCTGTATGTTCAACAATTCCTTAAAGTGTTCTCTCCATCTGCTCACTTTTTCTCCCTTCTCCACTAGTAATCTACCATATTTATCTTTCACTCCCCTGCTAACCTCACTTTCACCTTGTCTTACTCTCTTCATCTCTTTCCAGAACATTTTCTTACAGTCCCTCCACTTTACACTCAAATTCCTTCCAAATTCCTCATCCACTCTCTTCCTAATCTCTCTTACTAATCTTTTCACCTCTCTCTTTCTTTCTGCATATAACTCTCTCTTCCGCCTCTCAACTTCTTCCACGCCCCTATTTCTCATCCATTCATTGTATGCTTTCTTCTTTTGTGCCACAGCCTGTCTCACCTCTTCTGTCCACCACGCCGTTCCCTGCACCCCCCTCCGTCTTCTCTTCCTCCCACACACCACATCAGATGCTGCACATATTTATTCTGTAAATATCCTGCACACACCTTCCACGTCCCCCATCTGCTCCAATTCATATTTGCCCAATCGTTCCTCCACTTCTCTCTTATACTCTGCCTTTTTCTCATCCTCTTGTAACCTTTCCACTCTCCTTGCAACTACTCCTTCCTCTCGTCTTTCCCTTCTTCTATTCCTCCATCTTACTTGGATCCTAATTCTGGCCACCACCAAGTAGTGGTCAGAAAGTCCACTCCCCCAACCTCTATAAGCTCTTGCATCCATTACACATCTTCGCATCCATTCATCCACACACACATAATCAATCATTGTCTTCCTTTCATTCAGTTCACTACCCACCCTTCTCATCACTCGCCATGTATACCTGTGGATCATTTTATGCCTGAAGAGGGTATTGGCTATCACCAACCCCCCTCCCAGCACAAATGTCCACTAACGCACTGCCATTCTCATCTATCTCAGCAGGCACACCCCACTCACCAACTATTCCATCTACCTTCACATTCCCTACTTTACCATTCATATCACCGATCAAAAACACTTTCTCATTCCTTCCAAACTTTTCCATGCACACTTCCACATTTGTCCAGAACTCTTCTCTCACTCTGCTAGCACGATCTTGTGTTGGCCCATACACACACACAATCGCCCACATTTGTATTCCAACTTTCAACTTTACCCACACAATCCTTGACCCAACTGATCCATACTGTCTTATGTTCTTCTTCCATCTTTTACTCACAACTATACATACTCCTTCCTTTGCCCTCTCATTCTCACCTACTCCTGCACATATACCCCATCCATACTCCCATTCTCTCACACTTTCTCCTCCCTATTTTGTTTCAGTTATTCCACATACATCCACTTTCGCACCCTCAAGCACCTGGACAATCTCTCTCTCTTTCACCTCATCATTCGCTCCTCTGACATTCCATGTTGCCATTACCAAGTCCTTTGTCCTGTCCTGGGTCGTCATCTTTAGGTCAGTCCTTGTCCGAGGCTTCTTGTTTGTTTTTTTTAATTAGTTGTTTTCTGGGGAGGGGCACTAACCCTCCCACTCATAGAAATTTGTGATTTACATTCTCTCCACCAATAAAGCATATCCTCTTACAGTGCTACTCTCCCTGTCCTGCTCCACCTCCCAAACCTATAATACACCCCTTTATGCACATACGATTCATTTTTTTCCCTTTCTCTGATACACCTTACCGACCTCCCTTCACACGTCTGCTTCCCTCAGCTTCCTCCACCACCCACCACTCTCCTACCCATTACTTTCCACCAATCCTACGCTCGTCTGATCTGATGGGATGGTTATTTTGAAAGCAAACGCACTCATCGGTCACATACAGTACGTGCGTCCTGCCGACACAGCTATCAAGCGGCATAACCGTCAACCAGCAATCTGTCAAAGAGATATCAGCCGAAATGGACGGTTCGCCTATCAACTCAGAGATTTAGGGCCACCCTTAGGGGACTTTGCACTGGGTGATAAACCATTGGTTTCCTATAAGCCAAGAAAAACTTCCTAAGCTGAGTGGTAACCATATCAAACCTACTTGTTCCCTAGTGTTAGAAAGAATAAAGTGGGTTGGTGGAGGGTTAATGTCCCGCCCTTATAAATAGCAAATCAAAAGTACAAGCACAAAATCTCGGACCCGGACGGATGCACAGTTGACGACGAAGGACCAGACATGGGACACGCTGAGTGGCAACGTGAAATGTGGGAAATGAGAATGATGAGCAGAAAAAATGGAAAATCGTGCACATGCTTGAGGATGCCACAGTGAATATATATGGGCTGACTAAGATCGAACATAGGAGTGAGTGTGCAAGAAGGTGTGAGTATGGACTGGGTGCATGCGATGGAATGAATGAGAATGAGAGAGCACAGAGGGGGTGTAGGCACTGCTGTATGCGAGAGATGGAAGGAGAGTATTAGTGAGTGTGGATCAGTTGGATTTCGGATTGTACGAGAAAGAATGAAAATGGGAAATATGTGTAAGAGAGTGTCTGTAAGTACACTCCAGCAGAGGACTGAGGGGCTACAGTGAAAGCTGACCTCCGGGCGAATGTGGAAGCGTGTCTGGTAACAGATAAGAGAAAAGGGAGGATGTTTTTGAATGAATATATGAATGAAAAAGCGGTGTAGATCGGGTGGTTGGTGAGTAGAGTGTTCCCACGTAAGTGAATGGGATGGGTAGTGCTCTGGTGGACAATTGTGTGGGGAAATAGCTTTGCAATAGTCAATAACTTCTTTAGGCTAAAAATTATCCACCCTTATACAAGGCGAATGATAAAGAGAATGAGTGGTGAACTGGATGAACGAAAGGCAATAATTGATTATGTATGTGTGGGTGATCTAATGAGATCTGTGCTGGACAATAGATTGTACAGAGTTTGGAAGTGCGGATTGTTTGATAACTGCAAAAACAATGGCTGAACAGCGATAAAGTAAGACAGGAGGAAGCAGATCCTACAAAGAGCGCAGAAAGGCCACATGAGGAAGAAAAACGTGGAATACTAGAGAGAAGTTGGGAAGCAACTGGGTAGATACAATTTGAAGCAGATGGAAGAGATGGAAGGCATGTGTTCACAGAAGAACCTTATCTAGCGTGTGAGGTAATATGTGGGACGTAATGGTGTTAAAAGAGCAGCATGGTGTCATGAAGAAGTCAAACGAACTGTGAAAGAGATGAAAATATATAGTGTCAGGATGGGAAATAGAAGAATGGTGGATGTGGTGACGGAAAAGAATGTCATATGTATAGAAGATGAGAGAGAGGAAAAGACTAGGAAGAGATAAAAAAAAAAAAAGTGCATGATGAGTGTGGAAGAAATCTGTGTGTAAAATGGAGGAAATTTTATGAAAATGTCTCGGAAGAAACTCAAGAAAGTAAGGCAGGGGCGAAATATAATAAGGGAAAAATACGAGTGAAGAGAGAGAATGAGGAGGAGAAAGTATTTTAAAGAAAATGGAATTGTTGAAGTTACAGAACTTAAGTAGATTAGGTATAATGGTTGGAGAATGGCTGGGAGAAAAAAGGGAGGCAAGAAGGGAGGAAGAGATCAGTACAATGGAAGTATATGAGGGAATGATGAGAGGCAAAATGGAGAAAGCACCAGGAATTTATAGAGTGTGGTGAAATGTTTAAAAACGATGTGGTGGTAATGAGAGAATGGATATGCAAGATGTGCACATTGGACTGGAAAGAAAGTAGGACCCCAGAGGATTGGACACCAGATACAATAGTTCCGCTGTGCAAAGGAAAACGGAAAAAAGAGGTGTTGGGGACTCATAAGGATATTTGTTTTCCCACCGTAATAGGAAAAAAATATATTGGTAGGATACTAATTGACAGAGTTTAGGACACTCCAAGAAATTGGCTGGTGAAGAAAATGGAGTTTTAGGAAGAGTGGAGGTTGCGTAGATAAGATACTCGTTCCAAAATGTTTAGTGGGAAAGTCTCTAGAGAAGAAAAGAAGTTGTATACGGCCTTCATGGATGTGGAAAAAGTACAGTATAAGAAAGAGCACATAAGCAAAAAAATAGAAGGACTTGAAAATGTATGAAGAGGGGATCTTGTTCAATGTTACCAAGAGTATGTACGAGGGTGCTAGGACTGAAGTGCGGGTGAAGAGTGAAATAAGCCAGTTGTTTGATCTGAATGGTGGATTAAAATACGGCTGTATCATCATCTTTTCATGGTTGGTATATATATATATATATATATATATATATATATATATATATATATATATATATATATATATATATATATATATACATATATATATATCAAAACGCCTAAATCACGTAAGGGGTGGCCACAAACAAATCACATCCAAGTCTCCCTATTCCCGGCCCTGCCATTCGCTGTTCTCCCTTTTCACTGTCTTCCCTCCGACTTACACCCCATTCTCTCATATACCTCTCTTCTCCACCCCTCCATCTTACTCTCGGTCTGCCCCCCTCCCCTACCTCCACCTCATTCACATACACTCTCCTCGTTAGTATTCCACTCTTCTTCCTCTCCACATGGCCAAACCACCTCAATGAATTTCTCCTACCGATTTCTACCACCACATCCGCACCACAACGCTCCTTCAGTTCCTCATTTTTCAGTTTGTCTTTCCAGGCAACTCCACATACTCCTCTCAAATAAATCATTTCTACTGCTCTCACGCTTCACTTGTGTCCCTCCAACAAGGTCCAAGCTTCGCTTCCATACGTTAGAGTTGGTATCACAATACTATAATGCAGTGACTCTTTATTTCCATGCTAACTTCCCTATTTCTTATCACTGCCTTCAGTGAACCAGCAACCTTTCTTCCCTGTTTTACTCTTTCAAGCACTTCATCCTCCAAACGTCCATTCTTGCTCATCACACTACCCAAGCACTTAAATACTCTCGCATTTTCCATTTCCTCCTCATCCAGCCTCGCTGTGCATTCAGTGACTTCATTTCTCTCGAAGACCATAGCTTTACTCTTCCCTACTTCAACTTTAGATTTCGTTTCTTACACACTCTGACAAACTCATTCACGAAGACTTGCAGCTTCCCTTCGTCTTCACATAACAATACAGTATAATCTGCAAACAACAGTACAGGATGGTTCCAAATGCTGCCCTCTCTCATTAAGGTAGCTCCAACATCGACTGCCCTACCTACCTTGTATCTCTTTTATAACTCCATCCATATACACACTGAACAACCATGAAGACATGACACTTCCCTGTTTCAGTCCAACATTCAGATAGAAAAATTCACTGTTCACAATCCACATGCACTGCAGCCTTAGCGTCGTCATACATTCTCTTCACGGTATTCAGCAACCTACCACTTACTCCATTATCTATCTATCTATCTATCTATATCTATATCAATATCAATATCTATCTATCTATCTATCTATGTCTATATCTATCTATCTATCTATCTATCTATCTATCTATCTGTCCATGTATCTGTCTATCTATCTATCTATCTATATACAGTATATATATATACAGTATATATATATATATATATATATATATATATATATATATATATATATATATAATCAAGGGAATTATGACAGAGATAAAAGGTAGGGCAGTGGAAGTAGGAATGTTTTTAGAGAGAGAGGGATCGATTTGGAAACTTCCTATACTACTGATTGCTGATTATACTGAATTTCTAAATGAAGATTAATATGAGCTTCAAGGCAGAGTGAATTAGTTTGAATGTGAATGTCTGTATAAGGAACGAAATCTAAAAGTAAATGCAGATAAGTAAAGTCATGGTCTTTAAAAAAATGAAGTCACAAAACGCAAAGCGATGCTGAATGGTTGGGAAATAGAAAATGTAAACGCACTGTCGCATTTGGATAGTGTGATGAGTAAGGACGGAAGTTTAAAGGAAGAGGTGCATCAAAGGGATACTGCGGAGAAGAGATGTTGCTGGTTCACTGAAAGCAGCGATAAGGATTAAGTAAGTGAGTATGGATGTAAAATAATGAGTGGAGATTAGGTTCGGGTTAGTTGAACCACATATTCAACGTAGCTACTCAAATTAGTAGTCTTGCTTTCTTGGGGTACTTGGTTCATACATACAAGAGAATATATTGAACAGATTTTGATCTACATCTCTCAAGACTAGACCCAGAAGGGATTCGAAGGGCTCGGACAAACTCCTCTTTCCTCATGGGGGGCGACAAACTTATGCTCAAAAATGAAAATATCTTTTTGAATGAATCCGTCGTTTTTACAATAATTTTTATTGATAATATTATAGGGAAGCTCATGGTCGTTTTGGGGAATATCTAGCCATGTTAAAGGAGATCTCCGTCTCTCAGCCAGATGTGCGTACAGTGACTCTCCTCTCTTCCTTCCTCATAAACTCTTTCGGGCAGACACACTATCTCATCTACATACAATCACACCTACACCCACACAGGACTTTACACTCAGAAATAATCTCTCTCTCTCTCTCTCTCTCTCTCTCTCTCTCTCTCTCTCACACACACACACACACACACACACACACACACACACACATTGAACATCCATCTTTCCGATCATTCATACTCATCCTCACTCTACCTTCGCCATCACATTCATCCTTCCTTCCATTATAGTTTCTTCCCTCACACATCCTCTCAACTCACTTCCTTCTCCTCTGTTGATTCCACATATACACTTCTTCAGCATACTCATCCCCCTTCACATCAACCTAGACTTTCTTCTCTCAGTATTCTTCCTTTCCTTCCTTGAAACAATATGCTCTTCTTCACACTCCTACTTCCTCACACACACTCTTCCTTCCCATTCTCCTCTTTTCTCAGACAATTTTCTCAATACGCATTCTCAGTTGCAAACTATCTTACCTCCTCGCAATCATGATTTTTTACAGTCTCTTTTTCAACAGACTCCATTTCACATTAGGATATTTCGTAATGCTAAGTAATCTTATCACATAACACATTTTATGTATTTTGTGAGTGAATAATAGGCTGTAATTACACATAGCTGTCACCATAAGAACCAACTGTGATATCCAGTAGGAGAGTTTTGAGATACAAAATATTTCTGCAACTCTAAGAGGGAAATTTTAAAACACACCTTTTTCAAAGTTCCCTTTCCCTCCATGTACGTTATATAGTATTACTGGTAACATGTTATCACGGTGAGTGTACGAATTTCGTGTAGATTCGTCTGTGTATAGTTGTCACGAGGTTTTTAAAATATCACGGTGTTTTTAAAATATCTGCTAAGTATTATTTAATTGTAATAATATTCAATAATATTGAAGAGCAGAGAAATTGATTGTCTTGCTACATCAAGCAACGATTACTTTACGCTGGCTTGTGCACGATTCTCTGAGAACGAGAATTTATAAACTTTCTCAACAGTACACAGCAGAGACTAATTACTCACAAATGCTGAATTAGTACTGTTAGCCTCTGGAGAAAGTTACTTCACCCCTGACAATAAATAACTAATACTAATAATAATAACAGGTCCTTGCTGATGCTTAACTCCTGGCACAACGGATTTTAAGTTAATACAACAAGACTGGTCTAAGCACCAGTTATGAATAATAAAACGTGTATGCAAGCTAGGAGCTATGTGGGAAATAAGCTTAGTTATGGAGAAATGAAACAAGAGTTTACTTTACATTAAGCTCAAGAAAAAGAACTGTTAAATTTATTGATTACAAAAAAATAAATTTAACGTTACATTTCAAATCAAATCAATGAGACCGCACTCACTCACTCACACAAAAGCTAAATACTTACGCCTAGGAAAAACACCTTAACTAAACTCTTAAGACTACGAAAATACAAAAAGGAAATACTATAGTCGATGAATGCTTTGTATCACCAAGGTGGGAGTACTGGAGACTGTGATCTTGTGGAGCTTGGGTGCTAGCTGACCTCTCCTCTCACACTTCTGGAGCACAGGACCTCTCTCCGTCAAAGCAACAACTAGACTGAGTAAGTCGTGGGAACAAAAGGGGAGCAGTAGGCCACATTTATCTAACAGTCAAGTGAGCGAAACGCGCCC
Source organism: Coenobita brevimanus (assembly GCF_032717465.1). Classification (NCBI taxonomy): domain Eukaryota; kingdom Metazoa; phylum Arthropoda; class Malacostraca; order Decapoda; family Coenobitidae; genus Coenobita; species Coenobita brevimanus. The sequence continues at coordinate 16,917,071 of NC_137043.1, read as the reverse complement.
AAAACAAATCACTCGGCGGAAGCACTAATGTCTCACACAAAGACGATAACGTATGACACTGAAAAATTGATTTGACAAAGCTTCCGTCCGAATGAGCGGTTAACTGAACGATAAACAGTGAGTTTTCCACTAATAGTTCGTGGCTTCTCACAAAAGGGTAATGTCGCGAATTTGATTCGTGACATTACGCCCCTACAAAATTAAATTTTTTCCTTATGGGAAAAAATTTGTGGATATATATATATATGTACACATCCTAAGTCATTCACACAAGATTCACACTGTGGTGTGTATGCTATCCTGCTACAGGAGAAAGTCACAGTCGCCAGTGAGCGAAAAAACCTCGTATTTACGTTAATAGAAGCAAGCTTGAGGGAAAAACTCTGTGACGACAGTGAGAATCCTGTACTCAGGTCAAACTGAGCAAAAAGTTGCTACATTTACACTGACAACTAATTGTTGTGTAGCATGGTGTATGTAGTACACGGTGTAGGTGTGACAGTTGTAGTGTAACTGTACCTACGTGTAAAATGACACAGTAAATAATAATATGGCGACGACGAAGGCAGGAGAGAAGAGGCGGCAGCGTGCGGCAGACGATCAGCTGGTCTGCACAGCAAAACTGCTACACCCATTGCTGAACCTGCAAAACCAATTAAGGTGGAGCATCAAAAGTGTCAGTGAGACAAAATTCTTATTAAGTTACAATTACTCTCTCTGCCTAGCAATCAGTACATGCTACGAAAAATACGCTCTGGCCGAAAAATACAAGTGACAGCCTAAGCTTCGTACATTCGAGGTTGCCATTAATTATAGCACACGATTAGTGTCGGCAAGTTGAGAATCCTTGTGCAAACTCGGGTCTTCCATAGCCTCAAGTCGCCTCTGTGGAGTTCTCACTTCCCCCTTAACCTACAGTACTTATATTAGTATCGGGGAACTGAGAATCCTTGTGCAAACTCGGGTCTTCCATAGCCTCAAGTCACCTCTGTGGAGTTCTCACTTCCCCCTTAACCTACAGTACTTATATTAGTATCGGGGAACTGAGAATCCTTGTGCAAACTCGGGTCTTCCATAGCCTCAAGTTGCCTCTGCGGAATTCTCACTTCCCCCTTAACCTACAGTACTTATATTAGTATCGGGGAGCTGAGAATCCTTGTGCAAACTCGGGTCTTCCATAGCCTCGAGTTGCCTCTGCGGAGTTCTCTCTCGAACTTCCCCCTTAACCTACAGTACTTATATTAGTATCAGGGAGCTGAGAATCCTTGTGCAAACTTGGGTCTTCCATAGCCTCAAGTCGCCTTTGCGGAGTTCTCACTTCCCCCTTAACCTACAGTACTTATATTAGTATCAGGGAGCTGAGAATCCTTGTGCAAACTTGGGTCTTCCATAGCCTCAAGTCGCCTTTGCGGGGTTCTCTCTCGAACTTCCCCCTTAACCTACAGTGCACGTGTATGTACAGGCCCTGGGCATACTGTGTCCTGTGGGGCCAACAAGTGAGACGTCAGGTCTACACTTTTGACTGGGAACCAGGCTGGTCCTTGGATTACTCAAATCTCTGAGGATGCCTATCACGGAACCCAGCATACAACAACTGCTCATGTTAGTCAGCAGTTAGCAGGCGAGACATCAGGTCTGCACCTACGTTATCACTTCCCTTGATGTATCTCACAACAAGGTTAAACTGCTGTAAATACAGTGTCCAGCGTGTCAATCTTGCATTAGCCGTCTTGGTCGTGCTAAGACTAGTGAGTGGCATATGGTCAGTTTCCAGAACAAATGATGCCCCAAATAAATAATAATAATATTTTTTAACACCATCAACCACAGCCAAGAGTTCCTTCTCAACAGTACTGTAATTCTTCTCGGCGGGTTTTAGCCTACGGCTGTGGTATGCCACTGGGAAGATTCCACCTTCCGATTCCTGCATCAATACGGCACCTACTCCATCTTGTGAAGCATCAGTGCGCAGTATGAAAGGTTTGCTGGAATCAGGCAACTGCAAGATAGGCTCCTTGCACAACATATTCTTGAGGGTGGCAAAAGATCTCTCTTGCGCTTCTCCCCATGCTTTGGTGTTTGGAGCATATTTCCGTAGCACTTCGTACAACGGTTGGGCAATGAGAGCAAAGTTGGGAATAAAACTCCTATAATATCCCACTAGGCCAAGAAATGCCCTAACCTGTTTCTTGGTCACGGGTCTCGGGGCTTCTTTAACCTTCCTGATCTTGTCACCCTGACACCTGCAGTGATTGTTGCCAACAATATGACCGAGGAACTCCACCTCACTGTGAGCAATCTTGCATTTGCTAGGCTTCACAGTCATGTTGAAACTCTGGAGTCTACTGAAGACAATTTCCAAGAGTCTGAGGTGCTCCTCCAATGTGGCGGAATGAACGAGGACATCGTCAACGAACATCTCTACTCCTACAATACCATGGAGCACTTGTCTCATGGCACGATTGAATACTGCTGGGGAATTGGTAAGTCCAAATGGGAGGACTTTATACTGGTACAACCCCCTAGGAGTAGCAAAAGCAGTGAACTGACGACTCTTAGGATGAAGGGGAATCTGGAAGAATCCCTTCGCTAGGTCGAACTTCGTGAAATATCGTGACCCTGCCAGCTTGGAGAAGATGGCAATATGGTCACCCATTGGCTCAGCATCCACTTTGGTGATTGCATTGAGCCTTCTATAGTCGCCACAAATCCTGACTCCACCATCTTTCTTGTGGACTACTACCATCGGACTACAGTAAGGAGATGAGGACTTTTCGATAATGCCTGCAGTCTCCATGTCAGCAATTTCCCTATCTACTGCACCCTGTAGTCGCATGGGAATCGGATATGGCTTAACCTTTATAGGAGCATTGCTGGTCAACTCAATTTTATGACACGCAACCTTTGCAAGTCTAGGTTGGTCTGAGAAGACATCAGCATACTGACAGAGCAGTGACCATAAGGCATTTTGGTCCCCTACTGCTAAGTCAGGGTTAAGTAAAACATCTCCGACAGTCTCTTCCTGATGGGACTGAGCGGTTAAGGGCTTGTCATCATGGTCATCAGCTGGGATCACCGCAGCTGCCCCGGTTTCTTCCAGTGGCTGGTCACTATCATCAGCTACTCGTAGGCCAGTCTCCTCGGGGTCTGACTCATGATAAGCCTTCAACATGTTAATGTGGAACCTTTTACGAAGATTCCCCATCTGTATTATGTAGTTGAGGTCTGAAATGCGCTCTACTACATCGAATGGACCCTTCCACTGCACCAACAACTTGTTCTGGGCAGTGGGGAGTAATACCAAGCATTTATCGCCTGGACTAAACTTCCGAAGCTTTGCCTTCTTATCGTAATAAGCCTTTTGAACTTCACGTGCCTTGATCAGTTCTTCCTTAGCTAACTCGCACGTCGACTGGAGGCAGTCAGCCAAATCAAGGACGTAGGTGTAGGTGGTCTTGACTTCAGGGTCGGGTTCTTCATCGTCCCATAACTCACGAAGGACTTGAAGTGGGCCCCGGACCGACCTCCCATACACCAGTTCAAAGGGTGAGAATTTCAATGAATGCTGTGGGGCTTCTCGATAAGCAAATAGAAGAGGAGCAATGAACCGCGGCCATTCCTTTGGCTGTTCGGCGGTCATGCGCCTCAACATCTTGAGAGTTCCATTGAACCTCTCACACAACCCGTTACACATGGGATGATACGGCGTAGTTCGTAAGCCTCGGATGGACAGCAACCTGAACGTTTCGTTCATCATTGCCGAAGTGAACTGCGAACCCCGGTCGCTTAAGACCTCCTTAGGGATACCTATACGACAGAACACTTCAATTAATGCCTCAGCAACAGTGACGGCCTCTATATTCTTAAGGGCCACGGCTTCAGGCCACCGTGTGCTGAAATCAACTATAGTGAGGATATACTTTGATCCATCACTAGCCCTAGGAGAGATTGGCCCAACTATGTCAACTGCTACTCTCTCGAACGGTTCAGAGATTATGGGCATTGGCTTCAATGGCGCAGGACGGACACGTCCCTGGTCAGTGGTACGCTGACACACATCACAAGAACGTACGAGCCTCGTTATTTCCCGTCCCATTCCTGGCCAGAAAAAGTCAGCATGGATGCGGTCAGAGGTCTTCTTTTGACCCATGTGACCTCCCATCGCTGAACAGTGACCTAATTCAAACACTGCTCGGCGATACTTTGCAGGAACGACAAACTGCAGTCGAACCTCACCCTGGGGTGTCTGTGACTCACGGTACAGCCATCCTCGCTTACGAAGGAACCTGGCTTGTCCTCCCCGTGAATACTTGATCACTTTACCCTCCAGCTTCTTGCGCACTGAGGCAAGTGTCGAGTCAGTCTGTTGCTCTTGGACAACATCTTGACTACGAATCAGATCTTGCGGCGTTGCGACGGTCAACGGAGTGACGCGATTTGGAGCCTTGGCCATGGCTCGTGTTATCGCAGCAGCCGAAGTCTGAGTAGCAACATCTACGGCACAACTATTTTTGATGCCAGGTATGTTGCCTAATATGAGGTCAAATAGAGGTTCTGGCATGACAACTGCAAGTGTCGTACCAGTACAAAATGGAGATGCCACCTGGATACGTGCCTCAGGGAACAATCTCACTGATCCATCAATAAGTCTAACTTGGATCTGTCGACCTGTATACTCATCAGGCCGAACTAAACTCTGCTTAACAGAGCAACCTGAGGAACCATTGTCCCTCAGGACATTTACAGAAACACCTCCCACAGACCCTGGCTGAACAAGAAAGGCAGTGTTGCTGGTGGAAGGGTCTGAGGAGGTAGCAGCCAGTCATTCATGAGACTGCGGAACAACCGATGCAGCAAACGTGGCGCCCTGGGAACTAGGTGTCTGAGGAGAGTTCATGGTCGGAGGGGGACTTGTGAACTGTTGGGAAGTACCTGTACTGGTAGAGATGGCACCACCGGGTACTTGTGGAATGAAGGCTGCATTTGCCTCCTGCCTCCGATACACTAATTGACCTGACTGAGGGTTATGTGGCTTGTCCTTGTATTGCTGCTGCTGCTGCTTGGGGAACTGCTGCTGGTTGGGGTGCTTGTTGTACCGCTTCCAAGCAGGCTGCTGTGTATTTTGCCCCTGGTCCTTCTGTGGTTTGCTTGGACCTTGGCCATTACTCTGAGAACGGCCTTGGTGCTGGGATTCAGTCTTAGACGGCTTCCCAGACTTGGCAGTATCTTTTCTGCTCCAGGTGTTTTGCTTACGAGTTTGATACCCGTATGCAGTAAAGAATGCGTCAGCCTTTTCTGCCATTTGGCTGGCATCTTTCACCTGGCAGATCTTAAGCTGTGCTATGAGCTCAGCAGGCCACGACCTCTCTAGCTGTGTACGCAGCATAAGGTCAATTTATCCCCTCACACGTGGAAGGAGTTTCATCTTTCTCCATCCACTCATTTAAGTAAGCTGTGAGACGATCAAGGAACTGAACAGCTGTCTCCTTGTCTTGGAGACGAGCTCGCATGAACTGAACTTTGGCGTTGTCTACTGTGAGACCATATGCCTTAATGAGTGCAGCTTTCATCATCTCATATGTGAGATTGTCTCCACGAATTCTGTGGAGAATATCGAGGGCAGGGCCCTCAAATAGGCTAAGAAACTGAAGCCGCTTAGCTGCCTCATCCAGTTGATACATGTCTGCCATGTCCTCAAAACGAGCTATGTACTGCTCGATTCGCTCGCTTTCCTTGTATGAAGGAAGCTTGATGCGTGGGGTCGCCAGGACATGTGCAGGGAGAACGCTCGTGGAGCTTGGACCAACTGCACCAGACGTGTCTGAAGCCAAGGAATCTCGCTTGAGCTTCATCATTTCATATTCGTGTTTTTCACGTGCTTCTCGCTCGGCACGTTCGTGCTCTCGTTCTCTGTCTCGTTGTTCACGCTCGTATTCGCGCTGTTCACGCTCGTATTCGCGCTCTTTCTCACGCTGCTCTTGTTCATATGCACGCTCTCTTTCACGTTGTTCGCGCTGTTCTCGCTCGTATTCACGCTGAATCTTACCCTCTTCACGGGCATCATTCTCGCGCTGCTGCTCCTGATTATGCCGTGAGAGTATATACTCTTTAATTTCGGTTGGGTCTGTAAGACCCATATCTTTGGCTTCCTGTAAAAATACAGCGGTAGCCATGGCGCTAATTTACTAAGCAAACCGAAACTGAGTACTGACTGCTTCGCAAACGAATGCTAATAACACAAATAAAGAATACAGACACAAGCTAGTGGTGACCAGTCTAATCTAGTTAACTGGCAAAGAATAAATAAAAAATGTAAATGACTGGGAAGACTCAATAATAAACACAATGGGTACGGCGACTTCCCAGGAGCGAATAAAATCGTCTGACGTTACCAAGAATAAACCAGAGTTAAGTACTCTATTGATTAATAAAGCAAAATTCACTTGCTAAATTAACGGTAAACACCAGTAAACTTGTGCCTATAAACTTTAATGATAAATACCTAAATATGAACGAGTGAGCACTATCTCGTGAATAGCTTTAGAGCTAGGAGTTAATATCCTGGAATGAGGTCGCCAATTGTCACGGGGTTTTTATAATATCACGGTGTTTTTAAAATATCTGCTAAGTATTATTTAATTGTAATAATATTCAATAATATTGAAGAGCAGAGACAATGATTGTCTTGCTACATAAAGCAATGATTACTTTACGCTGGCTTGTGCACGATTCTCTGAGAACGAGAATTTATAAACTTTCTCAACAGTACACAGCAGAGACTAATTACTCACAAATGCTGAATTAGTACTGTTAGCCTCTGGAGAAAGTTAATTCACCCCTGACAATAAATAACTAATACTAATAATAATAACAGGTCCTTGCTGATGCTTAACTCCTGGCACAACGGATTTTAAGTTAATTCAACAAGACTGGTCTAAGCACCAGTTATGAATAGTAAAACGTGTATGCAAGCTAGGAGCTATGTGGGAAATAAGCTTAGTTATGGAGAAATGAAACAAGAGTTTACTTCATATTAAGCTCAAGAAAAAGAACTGTTAAATTTATTGATTACAAAAAAATAAATTTAACGTTACATTTCAAATCAAATCAATGAGACCGCACTCACTCACTCACACAAAAGCTAAATACTTACGCCTAGGAAAAAACACCTTAACTAAACTCTTAAGACTACGAAAATACAAAAAGGAAATACTATAGTCGATGAATGCTTTGTATCACCAAGGTGGGAGTACTGGAGACTGTGATCTTGTGGAGCTTGGGTGCTAGCTGACCTCTCCTCTCACACTTCTGGAGCACAGGACCTCTCTCCGTCAAAGCAACAACTAGACTGAGTAAGTCGTGGGAACAAAAGGGGAGCAGTAGGCCGCATTTATCTAACGGTCAAGTGAGTGAAACGCGCCCAAAACAAATCGTTTGGCGGAAGCACTAATGTCTCACGCAAAGACGATAACGTATGACACTGAAAAATTGATTTGACAAAGCTTCCGTCCGAATGAGCGGTTAACTGAACGATAAACAGTGAGTTTTCCACTAATAGTTCGTGGCTTCTCACAAAAGGGTAATGTCGCGAATTTGATTCGTGACAATAGTCTTGTTTACGTAGCTTTAGCGATAATAACACGAGTCGTCTTCTTTCAATAAATTCATGCCGTTGCCAGATCATTCCAGTCAAGGGTGGACTTCTCGAACTCGAGGGAGTAGATATTGTCTTCCTTCATCCTTCATTGATAAAATATCTTCGAAGTTAAATGAAGTCGTCGGGCAGACGCAAAAGCAACATAAAACAAGATGTTACTGAAGAAGAAATTAACACAATACTGTTCTATTCCATAAGAGACCAGAGGGTATGTTAGTCCTTGTATCTCCCAAGTACAACATGTGTGCGTTGATGTATGCCTTCAGGCACATAGCTGCTGTTTTCTCCCATTTAATATCAAAGCAGTAATGTCTTCAATTGAAAGGAGCGTTATGAGACACCTAGGGGAATGCTATGTCGATGAGGGTAATGTCGTGAGGAGATGAATGCTAGAATGAGGTTTGTGCCGGACTCGGGAGCTTGGCATGAGATGGTTCCCCGCCCAGGCTTACATAATCGATTAGGGCTCAAGCATCTCGAAAATGGCCATATGCTGAATCAAGGCTCCAGCATGATTCCACAAACTTGGTCTTAAGTTGAGGGCCTGGGGTAAACCCTCCATTGTTTTCAAATCAACCAACAACGTTCCCTACCTTTTATTTTCAAAAATTTCGAATAGACAAGACAAAGTAACGGGGATCGAATATGTTGAGTAAGGGCACTTATGGACAGAGAATGTGTGTGTGTGTGTGTGTGTGTGTGTGTGTGTGTGTGTGTGTGTGTGTGTGTGTGTGTGTGTGTGTGTGTGTGTGTGTGTGTGTGTGTGTGTGTGTGCGTGCGTGCGTGCGTGCGCGCGCGCGCAGGTAGGAAAAAAAATGTTGGATAGGGGACGGTAGTGTACTCATAAAATACAAACAAGAAGTCTGTGTGTGTAAAGGGTGGGTGTGTATGGAGGAGTTTTGTGTGCTTTAAAGGAGAGAGAGAGAGAGAGAGAGAGAGAGAGAGAGAGAGAGAGAGAGAGAGAGAGAGACAGACAGACAGACAGACAGACAGAGTATGTGTGTGGGGGTGTGTTTCGTGGGTGGAGGCAAATGGGGACTTTGTTTTTCTAATGAATCTGTGTATGAGGAAGGGAAAGAGAGGCAGAAGGAGTGTGACTGTGTTTGGGGAAAATGGAATGTTCTTATCATGAACAAGAGTTTACCTATCACGTCATTTAGACTACTTAGTTATGCTTTTCTTTTAAAATATCCGCCACGATGTGTGTGTGTGTGTGTGTGTGTGTGTGTGTGTGTGTGTGTGTGTGTGTGTGTGTGTGTGTGTGTGAAAATATATTTATATTTTGTTCCGAACTGAACTAAATAAAGGGAAGGGCTAGAGGGACAACCAAGGGTCTGACACCCTCTTCTTCCGAAAATTGATCAACGGTCAAGATCACAGGCTTAGGTAAACTTCTGACCTAGCATGATCAGCTTAAAAATGTATTATCTTAGTTAGACCAAACACTGAAAGGGTTAAGAGTAATGAGAGAAAGCAGGGATCCGATTCTAAGAAGAATCTACCAAAGGGGAACTTTCAAACTGTGTGTCTGTTAATGTATAAAATAATTAAAGTAGCTTTGATCCGATATCGATCAAACCTTGTGGAAGGGTTAAGGCTCAGCCTCCTTTCAAACCTCGACTGGGCCCATTCATGAGATGCAAGTCAAAGTATTTCCAAGACACTATCCTCTATAAAATATGAGACATCTAGGTATCTTTCAAACTGCCAAAAATGCACATCATACTTTAAAAGCATAGCTTAAAAATTTCTCCAGATCTTTAGTTCATCACTGCACCTATACTTCAGTTCACATGAACAACGTTACGACACAGTTGCCAACATTATCAGAACACGCCATTAACGGACTAAAATATAGTGTATCAGAGGCACTATCACTATGTTTAGTATGGTCATAATATGTAAAAGCAGACTATATATATAAGAGCCATTTTGTACAATACGTAAGAGTCTTGGGCACAATAATCTTGCCATTATGATGGTGTTTTGACAGCACACTCATACCCTGAGATTATGATAAACGCACTAGTGCTACATCTACCAAAATTAGCCCGCCATTGTGCTTTCAAATGTGCAGTACTTTGTGAAATGAATAAAAGTCTATTGGAAACAGGAATAACACACAAAACGGGTGTCATCCTTGTGAAAGGGTAAAATAAAGTGGACCAGAAAAGGACGGAAGTGTTTGGAATGGTTGTGCCAGAATGCTATTAAATGGCAAAGTGAGAACTGATAAAGTACGAGTGAGGTGTCGATGCACATGCAGACTTATGTAAAAGACTCATCGGGGTGTACTGAAGAATATGGCCAGTTGGAGAGAACAGATAATGAGATTTTGAAGAAAGGGTATATAGCTCAGGAGCGGAGGCAGTGGGATGAAAGGGGATGCCAAAAAAAAAAGAGGAAGAAAAGATTTTGTGAGCGTGTTTTTGAATCGCCACCATGGGACATGTATGTAATGAAGCAAGGCAGAATGAAGTGAGGATTTTATTTACTGCCAATAATCAGCTAATGGGAAAGGGGTGAAGAGAACTGATTATGAAGACTGTAAAATCAGAAGCAGGGTGTATATTGACTAAGATGAAAATATACAGCTGAGGAAGAGGTGTCGCCTTATCTCTCGTGGTAACAAAAACATAACCCAAAGACAGCGTCCCTTGGTTTAGGGAGCCTCACCGATACAGTTAGAAAAAGATCATTGCAAACACGATTATACATCTCTCACCTTAACTTGTTCCATATTTTCTTCCTTTTACATTTTATTTTACATTGCTCAGTGACAAAAAAGAAGACAATACTTAAGCTCAACATTCTTTTCGTAGCACTTCCTTGTTACTAACATCATATTCTAGTGTTCATCTGTTGTTACAACTCAGCATTCAACACAGATAGATGGCAACTGAGGCCAAATTAGAGTAAGAAGGGTATAGAACACTGTGTTTCCTTTTGGTGTTCTTCCACATATTGGAAAAATAATCAGGGTGGCCCGCAGAGTGCACCACAGGCCTGGTATATCATGTTTGTTGGGGGGTGATTCAGACTGCTCTTGCGAGGAGTTCAGGTATCATGTCTCCCTCAAAACGATACTAACTAATTATGTTTTCAAAACATGGAATAAAACAATGGCAATACATGACGGAAAAAGTTACTGGAAACAGAAGAAATGCAGGGTAAACATCGTTAACGCTGACTGAGCCGCCAAAATTTGCGAACTAAGAAGAAAGAAGGAGAACACCATATGGACCACGTTGTATGTTTGTAAGCCCATACTGTACAGGTGTAATATACATCATAGTGGAGAAGACTGGTTTTACCCCACGCGTCAGCATTCATCATAGCCAGCAGCTGGTATCCCAAAAGTCGATGAGTGCATTTGACAGTGACTGATTGCACTCTCAAACTTAGTGGAAAAAATGAATTCAACAATATACAGTATTCCTTGATGTAGTTATTACATTTCAGATGCAGGTTTTCCTCAGTGGGGTCTCATTCAAGTAAATTTCATTTGCCATTAATTTTCGTTACTCATAACCATATAACCCCTAATCTCTAGTACTGTCATCTCTTTTTGTTCCTAGCATTCGGGGTCCACGCCATGCACTCATGCAGCAGTGTCGACATCACTATACCAATTTGTATGTTCCCTTTTTCGAATGAGGAGACACTGATCTTTCCTTCCACGTGCTCCTCATTGCCCTTAATATTTTTACCCCGTCCCTCATCTTATGACTTAAGGTCCCTGAGTTTCATCTGTTGCTCTGTTCAACCCAAAATACCTAAAGTATTTAATTTCCTTTTACTGTTACCCACTCATGCTTACTCTCATTTGGATTTAGCCATGTCACAGTTAAATCTTAAAATTTTTGCTCCCCTCTGCAATCTTCCCCGGTTTCAGCTTTTCACAGAGTCCTCCAAAAGCATATATTTACTGTTGATTTGCGGCCAATATTTTATAACTCGCAAACAGCATCATGTTTATTTCCCAGCCTCTCCCACTCTCAGCATCCTTTAAACTTCCTGGTACTCTCATGTCTACCTCTTTTACCAGTCCGTCCATGAACACTGTGAATCGCCATGCACGACGCAACGACACCTTTACGTCAAACCATTCACCCTTTTGCCTGCCTCATGCCCACACCTGCCCAACGTCTTTTGTTAAAAACAAAAAAAAAAAGCAGCACTTAAAGGTTTCTCTCTCATCCCATACATTTGCAACAATCGCTACAACACGTCTCTGCGAACTTTCCCACATAGTTATAAGTATATGAATTTTTCTTGTAACACTTCTTATAAATATGTGAGTCACATTTAAAAAACTTAATCTTTCGCATAAACACATGAGATATATGGACATGAGTGCCAACGGATCGGTTGTTGCAAAAACAGATGTCATTCAGGTGTTGGGGTAAGAGTGGAAGCAAGAATAGTCAACAGGTGTGGTGTACTAGCGTGCCGACCGCCTCGCACATTACCAGAGTTGTCTTCTTGCTTTGAGTGGAAGCCGAACCATAAAATTCAACGGGAACACCACATCGTCCTCAACACAGACACCTACGCTCCGATAGACTTTGTTTACGCCAGACAAACTTCTTCGACATGCAAGAGGAAATGAAGAGCAAGTTGGTGATTCTTCGCAGACTGATGACAAAACTTTTATCCCATGAACTTACTGATGTACAAAGGATAGAGAGAGAGAGAGAGAGAGAGAGAGAGAGAGAGAGAGAGAGAGAGAGAGAGAGAGAGAGAGAGAGAATAGTACTGAACTTTAATATGACTTCCTTGGGACAGATAACGAACAATGCAATCTTTGGAGCCAGTTAAGCTTTCTAGGATATAATATCATGTAAGGTATCTTCAGAATTATTTGACTCTTTACAAAAAGCAGTACTGTCTTCAGCTCTTCAATCGAGAACAAAAACTTGCCTAATGTTCCACCATATTATTTTTTTCATTCTCTTCAGTATTCCTAAGCTGGGAAAGGCTTGACCTATTTCTTTTACCTTAGATGATACTTTTTAACGTGATGCGTCAAGGAGGAAAGTGACAGACATGACGTAAGTGTCAAGAAGATGCATGAGATCGGTAGATGGAGCTCTGTCTCAGACTGTACAAATGCTACTCCAATCATTAATAATTGTATGTACTTCCTCCTACGTCTCACTGCAAGGAATTGTGTAAAGAACCTATGAACGAGAGAGTTTATCAGTCAGATGACGTGTTCTGTAAAGTTGTTGGTGTCTCCTAACGATTTCATTTAGCTTTAGAAGAACCTTACGAATTGGGGAGGTAAAAGAGGCCTTTGCAAAGCTACGGTAAACCATGGCAACATGAGTCATATTAGCCTGACAGTATCAAGTCTAGCTAATTTTCTACAATTCAGTTCGGTGCCATATTGTTAATTTCAATATTGTTACCTCCAAAAAATTTTATTAAGCTTTGGGGAAATTAATCTTCATAGACGTCTTCATTGCCAAAGGTTTATCCAAAGTTAAAATAATCGTCTCGGGACAGGGAGAACAAAATATAACTTGAGAGGAGTCTCATGGAGCAATACGATGTCATGTCCGAACGCTGACCTTTACCCATGGTCGATCTGCACCAAAATCGATGCACTTCTTTCCATTTCCACGCGCAATGTATGTGCAATATATATTTCATTGAAACAAGCTCCCTGTATTCATGAAATATTTTACTGGCAGATACATACTGTGTATAGACACTGATACGATCACAATAACTAAGCTTTCGGCGTCGCTATAAAAATATATATATATATGTGCAGATTGGCCTGGGAGGAAGGTAGAGTCCCAGAGGATTGGAAGTCAGGTATAATTATTCCCTTGTACAAAGGAAAAGGGGAAAAAGAAGTGTGTGGTAATCATAGGGGCATTTGTCTTCTTAGTATAATAGGAAAAGTGTATGGTAGGATACTTATTGACAGAGTTAGAGAAAGAACAGAGAAATTAGTTGGAGAAGAACAGGGAGGCTTTAGGAAGGGAAGAGGTTGTGTAGATCAGATATTCATTCTCAGATCTTTAGTGGAAAAGTTTCTAGAGAAGGGAAAGAAGTTGTATGCGGCTTTCATGGATTTGGAGAAAGCATATGACAGGGTGGATAGACTAGGATTGTGGAAAGTGTTAAGAATATATGGAGTAGATGGGAAGTTGTTGAATGCTGTGAAGAGTATACGATGGTGCGAAGGCTGCAGTGCGTGTGGATGGTGAACTAAGTGAATTTTTCTCTTTGAAAGTTGGGTTGAAACAGGGATGTGTCATGTCTCCATGGTTGTTCAATCTGTACATGGATGGGGTAATAAAAGAGGTACAAGGTAGGGTAGTGGATGTTGGAGTGGCCCTGGTGAGAGAGGATAGTGTTTGGAAACTCCCTGTACTGTTGTTTGCAGATGATACCGTGTTGTTGAGTGAAGACGAAGGAGAGCTGCAAGGCTTGGTGGATGAGTTTGAGAGAGTGTGTAAGAAACGGAATCTAAAGGTGAATGTAGGGAAGAGTAAAGTTATGGTCTTCGAGAGAGGTGAAGTCAGTGAATGTACAGCGAGGTTGGATGGTGAGGAATTGGAAAATGTGAGTACGTTTAAGTATTTGGGTAGTGTGATGAGTAAGGATGGAGGTTTGGAGGGTGAAGTGCTTGAAAGGGTACAGCAGGGAAGAAAGGTTGCTGGTTCTTTGAAAGCAGTGATAAGAAACAGGGAAGTGAGCATGGAAGTGAAAAAGTTACTACATGACAGTATTGTGATACCAACTCTAACGTACGGAAGTGAAGCGTGGACGTTGTTGGAAGGACACAAGTCAAGAGTGAGAGCCGTGGAAATGAGTTATTTAAGAGGAGCCTGTGGAGTCACATGGAGAGACAGGCTGACGAATGAGGATATAAAGGAGCATTGTGGTGTTGATGTGGATGTGATAGGAAGCGTTATGAGGAACACACTGGGGTGGTTTGGCCATGTGGAGAGGATGGAGGGTGAAAGACTGACGAAGAGAGTGTATGTGAGTGAGGTGGAGGGGGAAAGAGGGAGGGGGAGGCCGAGGATGAGATGGAGAGATGGGGTGGAGAGGTATATGAGAGAGGGGGGTGTGAGTTGGGAGCAGGGCAGTGAAATGGCGGGGGACAGGGCGACTTGGAGGCGATTTGTTTGTGGCCACCCCAAACGGGATTGAGGCGTCTGGCAATAGATAGATAGATAGATATATATATATAATAGAATTAAGAGTTTTTGCAGTCTAATTAGCATTTTTCTGTCACAATACTTCGGTCATTCTCTTACAGGACCCAGTAGCACAATTAGAGAAAGAACTGTAAATTTGATTGTAGAGTATCGAATTTTAGCAGAAGACTATGGCATGGTAAAATTGCTTGTCTGTCCTCGTTCAACTGAGAAGCATTATTCCTTAGCAGTTATTTATTTCCTCCAGTGAGCTTATTCCTCTTGATACATATAGTGACACTCTCTCTCTCTCTCTCTCTCTCTCTCTCTCTCTCTCTCTCTCTCTTTCCGCGCTTATTGCTCATATGTCAGTGGTATGACTCGCTTTCCATTTCTTCTTCATTTTCTTCCGTCCTCTCTAGTGGCCTCTCCTGACTGATTTTACTCAACCATTCGATATTTACAGTTTCCCATCACTGTTCCTCTTTTTAAGTAGTTATATTGTTGTCACACTCTGTAGGCATTAATATGTTATGACAATTTTCAGTAATTATAGACAGTAATATAAAGGTATTGACATGAGTAACACTTACTCAATAAGTCATGTCCGGCGTACAAGGAAAGTTGAACACACATTCTAGTTCAAGAATGTCGATGTATCACAAACTCTTTAAGCCAGACAATACAGGTATATCATGAGCACGCGGTATAACCGACTTGAGCCAGTTATCTGACGTCATGAAAAACTACCTGTGGAAAGGCACCGGGCAAAGACACACCTGTGCACTGGTAGGTATACAACTCGAGGGAAAGCAACTGTAAGGGCAGAGAGTCGGTAGGAATGGTCGGAGATAGAGTAGCAGAGGGTAGTGAGGTGGTTCGCCGTTACGTTACGTTACGCTGTCAAACACATCTTCATATAACTTTGTACAATATATCTCCGTAACCCAAGAAACGACTGTAACTCACCCCACTTACAATAAAAGAATACAGAGAGAGAGAGAGAGAGAGAGAGAGCGCGCTACCTGCACTCTACTCGACGACGCACCGTTTCACTAGCAGCGGCCCACACACTCCACTGGTGATAGAGGGGCAGCCATTAATCTACAGTACACCTACAAGCTCTCTCCACCTAATAGAACCTCTCTGCTACGGATATCGACAACTCCATCATCTATTGAAGACTTATTTCCTGTGACTCCCTCTAAACTAGATAAAGTGACTGACGTTAGTTGGAATAGACTAGTAGAGGTGTGCTGCCCATGTGAAGGCCATTGGGGACAGTATTAACGAACTCAGACTCCCATCATTCACTCTCAACTGAATATAATCGCACGATGTTAGTTTCAATATGCTAATGGAACTGCGTGGGGCACCTGAGGATAAGAAGGTTTTAGTATTATCCCTCCTAGTTTCCTGTGACTCACTCTCAGCAGAATTATGTCTGGTGTGTAGTGGAATAAAGCATTAGAGTTATCTCGACACCCACCACGGTATGAAATAATGAAATATGATCACTGCATATCTAAGGAGAAATTTCGTGAACCATTATATATATTAATATTTCTGGGTATTATACTTTTGAAAACGTATACGAAATACTGTATATTCATCAATAAGATTAAATGTATATGAGTGAAATATAAACTATGGATGAGTAAAATAATATTCTTACACATCTCCATTACCTTGATTATGAAATAAATGAAGGCTAGTGAATACAGACATTTGTACAAGTAAATAAAACAATATTCTATACGTAAATAAAATACAAAAGCTTAAAAAAAATATAATTAAAATTAGTGCTACCTCTTCGTCAATTATTTGCGAGACAACTAGAGAAATTCTGAGTAGGCTACATTGCCAAACGTTTTCCATTTACCTGAACAAGTATTTTTGATTGCACAGATTGAATTTCATCACTATACAATATCCGCTTGCAAATCAGATTGGTCACTGCACATTTTGTGATCGCTGTACATTTATTTTAAACCTTGACACCCACACCATTGCCCCAACTATTCTGTTCACTATTGTTTTATATGAATGTTTCTGTCCTTCAGCTAACTCCTAATATTAATCTCTTTTCTGTGCATCCTACTTCATCTTTCATCATCTGTTATATGTTTCCTATTAAATTTCTTATCTCCAATCGCAGGATATGACCCATGGCACAAACATCGAACCATAAATTCTACTTAGCCTCTAATCGCACTCGTGGCAGGAGGAAACTCATAGCTAGGATTTCACGCTGAACGATGACGCGTTTCTAATGTCAAGGTGGTTTTATGAAGCTTTGGTAAACTGGGCAAGGAACTGTTTGCGATGGCATTGTTACTCGTCTATCTAACTATCTAGTACCAGACGCCTTAATCTCGTAAGGGGTGGCTAAAAACAAATCGCCTCTACATCGCCCTGTCCTCTGCCATTTGGCTGCTCTCCCGTCAACTCACATCCTCCTCTCTCATATATCACACCACTCCATCCCTCCATGTCGTCCTTGGTCTCCCCATCTTCCTCACTCATATGCACTCTCCTAGTAGGTCTTTCATCCTCTATCCTCTCCACATAACCAAACCATGACAAAGTACAGTACAAACATTCCCCTTAAACATTTAGTCATATCCGTATTAATGCCACAGTGCTCCTTTTCTTCTTCTTTTATCATTCGTGTAGTCTAGAAAAGGCCTGCACTACGAGACGCCGGTCATCGTTCAGTGTGAGTCCTTGGTAATACTTCCTTCCACTTAGAGACAGGTGGGAATGTGAGATTAAACTATGGCTCTTCACTGTAACTTACACATTGCAAGATAGACCGTGGCGAGGCTGGAAGAGAGGGGAAGTAGTTAACTGCTTAAAACCAATGATATTTCTTCTTTCTTGCCACTACCAGCAAATTTTACTGAATTATGGAGAACCCCAAAGTGGTGACGGGGGTTAATGAAGCCTGCATGTAACCCATTCAGTTCAATCAATGTCTCCTTCGCTACAATAATGCTATGAAAAAGCAGCACATCTGAAGAAAACTAAACAGCCACGTAACATGATAGAAGAATAACAGAGAAGCAGACTAATGACGATGAAAAAATTCTAAGGAGGACAATGACAAGGAATATGGGGCATGAGAAATGACAGAAAGAGAAGAGAAAGGAGGAAGAGGAGGAGGAAAGACGAGCAGGAAACGAATAGGGGGGGGGGAGAGGGAAAGGGAGAAGAAACACGGGGAAAGGAAGGAGGAAAATGGAGGGAAGAGAGAATGTGAATGTAAAAAGGAAGAGAAGGGAAAGAAGAAAGGGAAGAGTGTGGGGGAGGATGTTGATGTGTGCATAGTCGGATCCAGCAATTAGTAAAGGGCACCTGGTGATCAAGTAGTTAGAACACCCCAATCAAAGTGACCGGCTAGCTATCGTAAGCTGGATCCTCAAGCGATGACTTTAGGCTTTTCCATCATATAACGCCTACGCCTAAAATAGACTGGTCAATTACCATTAAATATACTGAACCACGGTAGCACAGCCCGGAGCCTTGAACCTCGAATGGAACAAAATGGGACTGATGTACAGTTCATTGCATTTGCTTTTTTACAAGCTATAAAGGAATAAAATTTAGCACATACGTTGCTATTCCATTAAGCAGTTTTCACCTTCTTTTCCATCTTACCTTCTTATGACTCACTATCAGCCGATTCAAGTCGCCAGGCTTTAGCTGGAATGTAATCCATATGTATACGATATATATATATATATATATATATATATATATATATATATATATATATATATATATATATATATATATATATATATATATATAACATTATATTGTATATATCTATATCTATACCTATCTGTCTATCTGCCTATCTATCTATCTATCCATCAACAATACATCCCCACAGTACGCGAGTTCCGAGTATGCGATCCCCCTTGTACATGAGGACCTTTTTTTTAAGTGAGACGGGCAGCAAAGAGTGGCCCAAATCCGGGGTTACCCCGAGTACATTACATTGCTCCCCCAAGAAGCGATAATGGGTGAAGGTGAGCAGCCATATTCTTGTTGGTTTAGTTAAGCCATATCCTTGTTGATTTACCAAGTAAAGCCATAATCTTGTTAGTTTACTTTATCTTAGGTAATATATCTTAGACAGATTCCTGTGTAGTACAATACTTAGGTCTGAAAGGCATCTCAAGGGTTTTCCACGAAGAGGGGTGCCGCCATATGTAATTTTTCCCATAAGTTTATGTATTCACAGTACGTGAATTCCTAGTGCGCGACGTCCTCCGCCGACAAATATAGGCGTGTACTAGAGGGATGTACTGTATCTATCTATCTATCTATCTATCTATCTATTGGTTCTTGCTCACAAAAATTTGCGGGAATGGCTAACAGCCTTTCCATCACAAAATGTTTGGAAATATCAGTATTATCTTTGTTTCCATACCGTTAGTCAGCCCACAGTGACCAATTCTGACCAGAAAGTCGATTCTTTTTTTCCCGCATATTTTCACGTGTCTCGATTATCAACAAATTATCTCCGTCACGCCATCTGCGATTGCCAATGTATATACGGTATATATATATATATATATATATATATATATATATATATATATATATATATATATATATATATACTCTCTCTCTCTATCCAATTCCTGGCATAGAAATTATAATCATTCCTTTAGGTCCAACAGTCCTTCCATGTTTCGTGGATCCTCACAAGTCTCCACTTCAGTGTAAGTATCCACCATCCAACCTGCGCACATGCTTGGACTATGTCATTCCAGAATATTACGATCTTATTCGTGGATTATTGTTACTCCTGTGCAGCAGGTGGAGACTTTAGGCAACAGTGGGTGAAGTAAACGTAAGCGAAGCTTTTTTTGCATACTTATTCGGGCCAGATCGAGCTGATACGCTGTTAAATGGACTACTTTAAATGTCTGTCACCCATTACCACATTAGTTATAGATAGATAGATAGATAGACAGCAGACTGACAGAATGACTGATTGATTCATTCATTCATAGATTGAGAGATAGGGAGATAGAAAGACAGATAGACATAATATTCACTGAGGTTAGAGTTGGCAGGTGCGCAAAACACCATGAAAACGAGAAGAAATCGAAATGATAATGTTATGCAGCGTGTTCTGGGTCCAACTTCTTGTACTCAGAACACGGGCACGGACTTGGGTTTTTTTGTTCAGGACTGGGCAAGAGCATGCAACAAAGGAACAGGGCTCAAACACAGGTTAACCAGTCTTACAAGTATATCACCATACAAAGAGAAAACACAATGCTTTACACAATACACATGGCACAGTACAAGTCACTTACTGTCACATAAAGGTTTATAGCAGACTAGATCTCAGACAGGTGCAGGTGATGGCCAGGTGTGGGAGGTGGGCCATCTGGGGTGCGCTCTCGGGAGAGGCGCTTATCTCGGGCCGCGTAGTGGGGCGTCCAGTGTAGGCTGTGGGGCAGCGTTGTGGGCGGAGGTGTGTGGTGGCCCTCGGGACTGGGGCCAAACAGGGCTAACAGGAGCACAGCTCGGTGCTTGCCCTTGGAAGTGTGGAAGTCTTGCTAGAGGGTCCGGGCTGATCCTGGCCTGGGGTCGTCGAGGCGCCCCTCAAAGGTTGGGGGCTGTGGTCTCGTCGGGATGGGGAGGGTGTCAGGGGCTGCCTGCGGCCACTCTTTCCCGGGGAGTCCAACAGCGTCTGGGGACGTCGAGGGGACGGCTGCAGGGACAGGATACCCAGGCTCATGATGGGGCCACTCCAGACGTCCTTCACCAGGAAGTCTGTAGGGGAGCAATCCCCACCTCTAGCGGTGTGGGGGGAGTGCGAGGGGCGTTACGCTCAGCCTCTAGAGGGGCGGACCGAGCCAGGGACAGTCCTCTGCTGGAGCCTCCGGGGTAGTGGAAGAGGGAAGCCCTGTGGTCGTTCCCTCAGCTTGGCAAGTCCGTGGAAGTCACCGAAATTCCACCCCGGGGGAGTGGAAGGAGGAAATCCTGTGGACGTTCCTTCCACCTGGCAGTCCGGTGGACGTTACCAAGGCTCCACTCCGGGGTAGTAGAGGAAGGAAGTCCGCTGGACGTCTCTTCCACCTGGCAAGTCCAGTAGATTTTACCAAGGCTCCACTCCTCCCGGGGGCGGCAGGTAGAGGAAGTCTGGTGGACGTTCCGCCTGCGGCAAGTCCGGTGGATGTTACTGAGATTTTGCTGCTGGGGGAAAGATGCAGCTGAGGGGAATCTGGTGAAAGTCTCCTCTATGGCAGGTCTGGTGGATGCTACCACAGCTCTGCTCCTTACCCTGGGACGACAGGTGGTGGAAGTCCAGTGGATGTTCCTCTGACAGTAAGTCTGGTGGACGTTACCATGCCCCTGCTCCCGGTGGTGGGTGGCAGATGAGAGAGATGCGGTGGACGCTCCTTCTACAGTAAGTTCGGTGGACGTTACTGTGCCGCTGCTCCTCTTGGGGCCTGAAGGTGCAGGAAGACCAGTGGTCATTCCTGTACTGGCAAGTCCGGTGACGTTACGAAGAGCCCACTTGGGACTGTGCTGTGACAAGTCCCACCCCGATTATGGCGAGTGTCGTCCTGGCTGGAGTGTAATGCAGCGGGGCGATGAATTCCCCACTGGTTCCATTGGATGGAAGAGGGGCATATGTTAATGTAGGACGTGGGCCTGTGTGGCTCGGGGCCCTTGCGCGCCTCCCCGTTGCCTCCTCCTGGGGTGGGTGTCTCGCCCTAACTGGGTCTCTTCCTGGGGTGGGTATTTCAGATAATAATTAACAGATAGATATAACAGGTAAGGTTACATCTAGGAAGGCTACAGTCGACAGATACACAAAAAACTATATAACAAGAAGAAAGCGAATTGTAAATACAGCCTGGCGTTACATCTGGCACCTCTCCGGTACAGGTGGCGGGTCACTAGGCTTGTTCAGCGAGCCTTGTAATTGCCCAAAGCGGCAACAAATGAGGGAAGGAACCCACAGTAGGGGGGTGTTTCTTACTCAGGACAACATTTCCTGTCATCCTAAGGGGGTTTCATTTATTTTTGGATACCTGCGTTTTCTCCAATACAGTACAGTGGATCCAATATGGCCACTGCGAAGGTGTTGGTCGTGCAAAAGATTAGTGAACTGTGTTTAACAAAATTTATATCATCAGTTACCTACCTGCTCCAACCTAGAACTGACCTTGCCTATTTCAAAGAGTAGAATAGTTCTCCAACCACTTCATCGCAATCTCCCTAAAATATAGATGAAAACCAGAAGAGTAAGAGTCGAAGTGAAGAGAAACAAGATCATAACGGATGTGATGGAAGTAATCTAAGTGGACACACACACACACAAAAAATAGTGACAGAGGGAAAACGAATGAAAGGAAAATTAAACGTGCTTCAAGGATGAGAGGAGAAAAAAGAAAGAAGGCTTGAGATTAGTGTCTATCGACTGGACGAGAATAATCAACCACATTATTTTCAGGCTCTAGTTATCGGCTGTACAAGGGTCATTAAAACAGTCAGTTTTTCAGTAACTCCCCATCTTCCTTTAGAGCATGATCCACAGTAGTCGATGTAATTTTTTAAACTCTGTTTTACTCATGGGTGAACGGGGACAAGTGGAAACAAGTTTGTCGAAGAGTCTTTTCGACACGAGAAAGAAGAGAGAAAGTAAGATTGAGATTGGGAAGGCATAAGGGAAAGGAATATATATAAATGATATCTGAGCAGGCAGGAGAGTGAACCAACCAAGAGTGAGTGTTGAGATAATTGAGAGTTATCCCTTCAATCCTGCGTGCGTGTGTGTGTGTGTGTGTGTGTGTGAACAAAATAACTCAAACAGTCAGCACCCAATGTCGACTACACTTGTCAGAAGGGTTGAAGGTTTTCCCTAAGGGATGACCTGTCGTTTTTTATTTAGAGCAGGTCAAAGGTCAACGTCACATGGAAAACACTTAAACAATTCTGTTGGAAGGCTTAAGGATAATGTTGGAAGAGTGATCCTACTTTGAGAAGAATCAATCAAAGGTCAATGTCGTGGGGCATGATAAAAAATTTGACCAGTGTATGTGTCTATGAACAAGAGCACTAAAGCTGTTTTGATCTGATCTGTATAAAACTTATGGGAAGGGGGAAGGTCAGCCAAAGGGTTATCTTACTTTCGAGAACAGTAATGTACTTCAAAGCTCAAAGTTACAATATCAAAGCCAATTTTAACAGTTTTATTCTATTTATACCTAACTTTCCAGCAGAGTTGAAGGCAACACAAGGATAAAGCGAGTCGATTTTTAGAACAATCATCACTGTTCAATTTCTGAGAGAAAAGTTAAGTAACTAGGTCACAGGACAAGGTCAGTTCAAATTATCCTTTTAAAACCATATTTGGTGGAATACTTCTGAATAAGGCACGGATGAAAGAATTCGATTGTGAAAGAAATTAGTCAAAGGTCAAGGTTACAGGGCAACGTTCAAAGTGAAGATCATGTGAAAGATCCACTTAAACAAATTTGATCTAATTAACTGTACAGTAAAGAAGGTTTATGGGCAAGACAAGAACAAAGGAGTGTCGGTTTTTAGATTAATCTGTCAAAAGTCAAAGGCACAAGGCAATATCAAAGTTCGACCCATGTCAATGTCTGTGTGGAAGCATAATATATATATATATATATATATATATATATATATTGTGTGTGTGTGTGTGTGTGTGTGTGTGTGTGTGTGTGTGTGTGTGTGTGTGAGGAAGAAGGAACCAAAGGCAACGAGTCAGCAAAAGTGTTCCTTCCAAGAAAAAAACAAAATACAAGAGAGAGCCAAAGTCAAGATCCGATCATTTCGAGATGCCTGGACACACTGCGTATGAAAGACTGGAGATCATAGGAAGCAGGAAATACAGACAGAGGGAGACAGTTCCAGAGTTGACCTGTTGCATAAATGAAGGACTGGGAGTAACGGTTAACTTTTGCATTAGACAGTTGGACAGAAAAGGGATGAGGGTTTGCTGCTAGACGGGCGCTACGCGCACGTCGTAGAGGTGGAGGAATGCAAGCAGACAGTTCAGAGGAGCAGTGACCATTGAAGTAGCGATAAAAAAAGAGATAAAGATGCAACAGTGAGGCGAAGAGACAGAGGTTGAAGGGAGTCAGTTAGAAGAGCAGAGTTAATGAGGCGATAGCGAAGCTGGTATTGTTTTCAATATATCTGTCCTTCTGTCTGTCTGTGTTTCTGTTAGCACGATAACTTTGCAAATGCTCAGGACATCATCACAAAATACTACCGGTGTGTAGTAGGAATGAAAACCTTCTACGAGTATTGTTTTTAGTTTGTCTGTGTGTCTGTGTGTCTATTAGCACGATAACTTCGCAACAGCTCAAAGTATCATCACAAAATTTCACAGGTGTGTAGTAGGGATGGAAATCTCCTACGAGTTCGAAATTGGTGAAGTAGGTCAAGGTCTGTGTGTCTGTTACCACAATAACTTCGCAAATGCTCAAGATTTTATCACAAAATTTTACAGATGTGTAGTAGGGATGAAAATCTCTTACGAGCTCGAAATGAGTAAAAGTGGTTCAAAGTTCAAGGATTATTCCAAGCCGTGCTAGATATGTATTAACTCACGACTGGTGTGATTCCCCCTTTCGGGGAGCGTCCAATTACAACAGTTTTACCTGACATTACCCAAACTTGGTGAGAGGGTATAGAGTCAGGCAAGAGGTTGACTTTAAGAACTCCATTTTCAGTGGAGTTCATATTGATATTGTAGATATTATTATATTATATTGTTTTATTATTATTATAATTTTCTTTTTTGTTTTTTGAGGAAGGGGAGAGGTAGGGATCAGGAAGGCTGGCATGCCAAGACCGTTCGTGACAGAGCATTGAAATTACCAGGAGTGATGTATCTTGGCTGCAGGCTTATTTTGACACATTTTTGTTTCCTAGCACTGACGCTGCACTAGCGCCCTCTATGTTAGCTTTTCAATTGTTGCTCTCCTGCGCAGCAAAACTACTGAATCGATTGCTTTGCAAATGTCCAGTATGTAGCCGTCAATATATATTAGTGCACCTGGGTATTAATACTGAGATCCAACAAATATATACAGTACTTTTTGAGCTATTGAAGAAAATCAAAATGGCCAGCTCATGCCTGAAAGAGCTAAATCAAAAAGTATTTGGCCGATTTTGACCAAACTTGGTGGAAATGTAGTGGGTCATGAGTGAACATGATGTGCATAGTATGAATAACTTTGACCTTAATTTCAAGGCCGCAGGTCAAAATTCATAAAAAATTTTGAGCCACATCAAAAGTCCCTTAATAATAGGTCTACAATGACAACAAAGGTATTTTCATTTGAAATGTGGATTTCTTTGAATATTGCTTCGGCAATTTAGGAATTCTAGTTATTTTGTTTTTAAAACAGCAGGGTAAAAGCTAACGGTGCATAGCAAACCAAACTTGACAGCAGAGTCTACTGTCAGGAAAGGATGGACAGAAATGACTAAATGATTAAAAAAAAAATAATCCATACAACAGACTACTGGCGTCCTCCATTCATGCAATATCTGTAACAGTTGGACTTCAACAGCTGTAGGTTGAAGTTTGGGGGAAAACAACTCTGGGGAAGCGAGTTCCAGAGAGATGCAGTTCGGGGAATAAAAGAATTTTGATAGGCAGAAGTTCCGGAATATGGTTGTGTGACATTCCAGACGTGTAGCACGAGGGAAGGCATGGAGAGGTGGCACAATGGACGCAACATCGTCGGAGCATTTGCTATAAAAATATCTGTTAAATAATGCAAAGGAGGCAACATTCCTTCTTACTTGCAGGGGAGGTAGTTTAGTAGTAATAGCAGGGGTATTAATAATTCCAGCAGCTTTATTCTAAATTTTGTCTAGTTGTTTTAATGCAACCTCTCCACCTCCATTCCACAAGGGTGAGCAATATTCAAGTTGAGTGCACACATGACTCATAAATTATAGCCAACTGTTCGTCAGTGAAGAAGTTACGGACTCGGTACAATAATCCATGTTTCTTTGAGGCGGTTTTAGCAAGCGATCTGATATGAGAGGTCCAGCTGAGGGAATTGTTAAGTGAGACACCGAGAATTTCATTACTTTTGGAAATGGGAATATTAGTAGCACTGAAGGTAATACTTGAATCTGGCAATATCTGTCTATTAGTAAACTGTATATATTTGGTTTTACTAGCATTAAATGAGACAAGGTTGTTTTGTCCCCATTTATTGATCTAAGATAAGTCTTGATTTATGGAGGTTGCTGTACTGAGCTGAGAGAGATATTAGATTCTGTAAATGGGTGTTTGAGTGTGAATGAACTATGATGTGTTGAGTCATCTGCATATGAATGGATGGGATTGTGGGTGAGAGATAAGAGATCATAAATATGAACCAGGAACAAGGTTGGCGCCAGGACTGATCCCTGAGGCACGACGACGTTAATTGAGTGGAAATTGGAATATTGTATACATCATTTTATATCATAATTGGTGGAAAGTTGAAGTTTAGCCAGGCATTAAAGCACTTTACTCAGAGAGCATTAGGTTAAAGAGCAACATCACAGGACAAGGTCGATTCAAGTATCTTAGATGAAATTTGGTGGATGTACAAAGAGAAAACTGTCTGATTTTGAAAACACGAGCTCGAAGGCCAGTGTCACAGGACAAAGGCAAATGTTCAGCCATTAGACCGGTTGAGGGGAGCGCGTTCTGCACTCTCTGAGTTTTCCTCGTTACCGTCTTAGACAGCGCGGACCATGAGCCCCCCTATAGATACATTGGGCTCCACCAAATATACTAAGTAAAGTGGAACAAAAATTACATCTCACCAGAAACTGTCAGGGAGGTGAGATTATTTTCCATAATCCTCCCAACCGAACATGAATTCTATTGCAAATGATTTGATGGGTGTTCCTGTTGGATCGTTGTCTATCAAAGGCCCAACCACACTGCCTCCTGTGTTTCAGGGCAGTGTGCTACTGAAAATGAGTACGTACTGTCTCAGCAAATTACGGTCTGGGGCATTAAACAAACTGAAATCCATTACGATCTATATGTACAATGTAAGAAACCTTGTAGAAGATTACAAGCTTGATAATTTAATTACTGAATTAGACAAAAAAATAGTTGGTATATTGTACGTCTGAATAGGATACACAGAAAAGAAGAGAAAGTAATTCAGCTCCGAGACAGAGGAAGTCAAAATGCAAGAGTGGTGTTGGATTTCTAAATAATAGAAATCTTGAAGACAACACTGATAAATTCAGTAGAGTATCTGACACAGTAGCATGGACTGTAATTAGACTATGCAAAACAATACACCTTGCATATATATGCAGGGTATATGCACCGACTTCTCAAAGCTCAGATGAAGAAACATAAACATTCTTTGATAACATCTCCCGGAGACTTCAAGAAGAAAAGACCACATATACTATACGCATGGGAGACTTCAATGCAAAAGTTGGGAAATCGAAAAATGGAGAAGCATGTTTTTAAAATTTGGAGTCTGAGAAAGGACTGAAAGAGGAGAAATGGCGGTAAATTTTGCAAAAGTGCATAACATGAGAATAATGATCACAAAGATCACAATCATTACTAAAAGAACCGGGAGAAAATGGACCTGGAGAAGTCAAAATGGACAAACGAAGAATGAAATCGACTTCGCTGAAGCAGATAAGAATAACGCGATCCATAAAATTTGTCACGGTTATCAATAAAGTAAACATAGGAAGCGACCACAGAATGATGGGTTGCACAGCCAGATTCAATTGCAGAAATAACAGAAATAAGCTGATTAGAAATAAAAAGACATGCCCAATAAAAGTATGTGAAAGCAAAGTAGCCTTTCAGATAGAAATAAGGAACAGATTGCAGGCTCAAAGTTACACTGAATGCGACATTGATGAGTTGAATGATAGATTAACCAAAGCGCTAAGGGAATCAGCGGAGGTAGTAGAGAAAGCTAATATAACCAAAGCCAAGTAGTACTCAGAAAAGACACTAGAGCTCGTGAAAAGAAGGAAGAAAATTAAAGTAAAAGCAAAGAAAGATGAAGCAAAACGAGCGGAATTAATTAACTATATCAAGTGGAGACAGAAAATGGAAAAAAGAAACATGGATCAGATCAAAGAAACCATCAAAAATGGTAAAAGCCTGAAATAGGTCCAAGGTGAAATAGCATTAGGAAAGCAACAAATTATATCACTGAAAGAAAAAAACGGTGAAGTCATTAAATGCAGAGACACGAGGGTGAAGAATTTTGAAGAATACAAAGAACTGTGCGCATCAAAGACAATAGCATCAATAGTTACCTTTTCAGTTGACACACGTAAAACACCTGAACTAACACCAGATGGAGCAGTAGAGGATTTACTGTTGGATGCAGGAGTAGAAGTACAAAGCAAGCTCGCTCGCCCACTAATATATTTAATGTTTAAAAAGGAAGAATGAATGAGTGGATGAATGAGCTAATTGAGAAAAGTACAGAATATAACAACCCACTGTGTTTAGATTTTGTTGATTGCGAAAAGCCTTTCGACTCACTGAAGCACATAGCAGTTATAAATTCATTGCGAGAACAAGGAGTAAATAAGATAATTGCAAAATTGCTTGAAAACATGTATGAAAGGGGTACTGCTACAGTTAAATTACATAAAGACTCGGAAAAAAAATAAGATTGAGAAGGGTGTGCACCAGGGGGATAAAATTTCTCCATAATTATTTACAGCTTGCCAAGAGAGTATTTACAGAAAGCTAGATTGGGAAAACAAAGGAGTAAACATAGAGAAAAGCTAAACCATTTAAGATTTGTGGATGATATTGTCCGAATCTCAGAAACAGCAGAGGCATTGCAAGAAATGTTAAATGACCTGGACGGAGAAAGTCTCAAAGTAGGGCTAAAGATAAACTGGAGTAAAACTAATGCTTAATCCAAATACACCAAAGATCATCATGAGAAAAAGTGAAAAAATTCTTGAAGAAGTCGAGGAGTACAATTACTTGTGGCAAATATTAAAACTAACGAATGACCTTGTTAGCGAAATTATATAAAAAAAAAAAAAAAAAAAAACTTATTACAATTGGATGGAAAGCTTTCGGTAAACATAGAGACATTATGAAAAGTAGCTTGCCAATATGTATGAAACGAAAAGTATATACCCAATCTATAATTCCAGCTATGATGTACGGTTGCGAGACATGGGAAATGATAAAATCGATGGAAAATCAACTAATCCGATCTCAGACAGCAACAGAAAGGACAATGCTGGGAATATCTTTAAAAGACAGGAAAAGATCAACATTATAGAAGTTGTAAAAGAACGGAAATGGAGGTGTGCAGGTCATGTAGCAAGAATAGGCCTAAGGGATAACCGATGGAGCAAGAGGCTGTCTGACTACTCCAGGAGATTGTAAACGCAACGGATAAAGGCTAGACAGGAGATGGCGAGATGAGATAGAGATGTCTGCTGGCAACAACGTGGAAAAGATTGGATCAGTCAAGGAATTCGTGGAGAAGGTTGGGAGAGGCCTTTGTTCAGCAGTGAACTCGCGATGGGTGCTGGTGCTGCTGCTGATGATGATGATTATTATAAATACACACACACACACACATACACACACACACACACACACACACACACACACACACACACACACACACACACACACACACACACACACACACACACACACACACACCTTCAGATCATTAATAGTGTCAGGTTCGTTTGATTGACTATCAAGTATATAAAATCGTCCGTCGTTATCTGCATCAAAATACCACATTTGTTCCGACCAGGTGATGGTTAAGAATACACTACTGAATCTTCGTTTACTTTGATTGTAATAATCGACAACACACACACGCGCGTGGGCAATGGAGGCACAAAGCAGTGTGATGCACAGTTTGAGAACTGTTAGGCAAAAAACGTGTCCCCATTTGGATGGAATGAAAACGATAAAAACGCCGGGGGTGTTGGTGGATATAAGGGAGGATGCTGAAGGTGTTGATGGGAGGCGGGGGATGAGGAGAGGTAGAGGATGCAATTCTCTCGCATCGGAGGAAGGAAAACACACCTCCAAAAATCAAATAGGGAAGCAGAGTGAATAACTACTCAGAGAGGAAATTTACTAAGGGTGGAATCAAACCGACAATACTCCGTCTAAAATAAATCACACATTCAGTCCGCGTCTGCGCTAATTTTCTTTATTCTTGTTGGTGTCAGATGATTATGTTAATCTCGGGAGACATTTTTCGAAAGCGAGGGATTATGCTGCTTTTAACTTAGCTTGTAATTGTTCTCTTGCTATGGTGTTACGAGCGAAGCGAGCTAGTGATGTTTACTCTCAGTTAAGTTTGGAAATGAACGGCCCAGCCCAACCCGGCCCGACCGTCACGCTTAGCAGAAGCTAATAACTTTACTCCAGTGTGAAGTAGAGTTGAAAATGTTTCTGTATGTGATACACTGATTCAATATATTTTGTTATCAACTAAAAACTCACACATAAAGACGTAGGGAGCCCTTGAAATCTCCAGTTTCCCTAGGGAGTGTTCGGCTCTAATCGGTGAACGCCTCGGTTAGGAAATCGAGTAAAAAACAAAAAAAATGCGTTACAACACTGTTTTTTGTTATCAGCTATAGCAAATAAAAATAGGAGATTCCTCCTATAATTTTATATCTGAGGCAAATTGTGATACAATAGCGCTCGCTGGCTCATCACGCGCTCACAAAGCACACTTTACTGGTACTCGACCAATGCCAGAATATGATGCTAGTCATGAAAAAGTGCTGTGGATAGAATGTAGAGCCATAGCACTGTTTTTCTTCCCAATGAACTATGTGCAAAAAGCTACAGAAGGTCGAAAATTTGGGACAAGTTTGTGTAAAAGACATAGTTTTATCCATCTTTAACCCCATAAATGCAAGAGGCCTCCCTTGATCAAGAACAACAGCGACTGGTCGGAACAACAAGTATTTTGTGTCAGTTAGAGGCAGACGATTTAATCAGCTGAGTGATCAGTGAAGCCTACGAGTTGCAAGATTGGCACCTTTATCACTCTTATGGCTGAGATAAATCTTGTATTTTATTACAGCTAACACCTGACTGTTTTATTCAGCTGTGTGTGAATGATAAAAGCTCAGTGTTCAACTAGAGCGCGTTTGTCTCTTTAGCAAATCGCAATATACTCTTGGATATGTAACCCAAATAGGTAATAACTGATTCCAATATCCAGTGTGTTTGTTTACTTATATATTCATCAAAAACTTTAGTGTGTGTGTGTGGGGGGGGGAGGCACTGTCATACTTTCGCTTATAACCAAGCACAATAAAACTGTGCAGCCCCCATTCCACAGCAGGACACTGTGAGTCATTCATGCTCACAGCAAATGTAACTAATACCGTATGCAGCACTAATTTCCATAACAATACCATAGCTAACCCTCTAATGTTTTTCTTTTTTCCAACACTTCCCCCACGTTGTTAAAAGACGCATTTCGCTAGAACCACCCTCCTTCTCCTCCTCCTCCTCATCATCATCATCATCATCATCATCATCATCATCATCATCATCTTCATGATCATGATCATCATCATGGTAACGAGTCATGCCTCACTCATCCTGTACTTGCTGTGGAGTGGGAAAAAGACTTCTAAAATACTGTACCTGTGTAGATACGGTAGCTTCACGGTCCAAGAGTGGGGCTTCGCGAATCACCTCTGCTCGGAAAACGTTAATGAAAGACTGATGGACAGCACCGCTCATAGAAATGCTGCGGCACCTGGACATCAGACATGGAGAACTGAAACACTTTAACACAGGTGCCTTACATGTTTGACTTTGCCCTGTGAACTAGACTCATTTTTTTTTTTTTTTTTTTTTTACTGAGGTGAAGATGCACTTGACAGGTTGATGGTGATTGGCTGAATGCAACATGTCCGAATAACATTAACTAACCCAAATTTCCCGCTCAGATATATGTTGTCAATTAATAATGCTGACGAAAAAAGAGATTATGAAGTTTGTTCCATTCAGCCAATCATCACCAAACTGCCAAGTACGTTTTCCCCCCGAAAAAAAAAAAAAAAAAAAAAAAAAATGAGTGTAGATCTTTCACCGATTGTCATCAAAACCAATGACTTTAACAGCAGGTTCACAGAGATTGATCTAAACAGAAAAAAAAATAATACTAGCACATACGTGAACACACACACACACACACACACACACACACACACACACACACAGGACCAAAAATTATATCCATTTTCCATAGTGCGCACTTATAACTAAAATATATGAAAATGCGAAGAACATAGTGTGGGGCATTTATTTTTATCATACCCTTAAGAACAATAATTTAGGCTTTGGACGCTTTCTAAATATGTCTTCCATTGTTGAAGAAGAAGTATACTACTACTACTACTACTACTATTACTACTCCTACTACTACTACTACTACTACTACTACTACTACTAATAATAATAATAATAATAAGTAAATGATGATGATGAAGAAAAGAAGAAAAAGAGATGAAAGAAGGAAGAAGAAAAAGAAGAAGAGAAGAATTAGAAGAAGAGAAAAACAGAAATAGAAGAAGAAAAAGAAAAGAGAATAATAATAATAATAATAATAATAATAATAATAATAATAATAATAAGAAGAAGAAGAAGAAGAAGAGGAAGAAGAAGAAGACGAAGATGATGATGATGATAATGATGATGATGGTAAAATATGAAGAAGAAGAAGAAGAAGAAGAAAGAAGAAGAAGAAGATGAAAGAAGAAGAAGAAGAAGAAGAAGAAGAAAGAAGAAGAAAGAAGAAGAAGAGGAAGAAGAAGAGGAAGCAGAAGAAGAAGAAGAAGAAAAAGATGATGATGATGATGATGACGATGATGATGATGATGATGATGAAGAAAATGAAGAAGAAGAAAATGAAGAAGAAGAGGAAGATGAAGAAGGAGGAGGAGGAGAAAAGAAAAAGAAGAAGAAGAAGATGATGATGATAATGAGGACGATGATGATGATGATGAAGAAGAAGAAGAAGAAGATGATGATGATGATGATGAAGAAGAAGAAGAAGAAGAAGAAGAAGAAGAAGATGATGATGATGATGATGATGATGATGATGATGATGATGAAGAAGAAGAAGAAGAAGTAGACGAAGATGATGATGATGAAGAAGAAGAAGAAGAAGAAGTAGTAGACGAAGATGGTGATGATAAAGAAGAAGAAGAAGAAGAAGATGATGATGATGATGATGATGAAGAAGAAGAAGATTAGCAGGTAAGATTTACTGGAAGACTGTAGCACTGCCCTCTATTTTACATGTAATGGATGTAATAGACTTTAACAAAACTGAAACAAACTCATTACAAAGAATAGAGAATAAAGTATATAGACTGATTTTGAGAGCCTCCAACCATGTACCAGTATGTGTCCTGAGATGAGAAGTAGGAACGACAGCAGTGGAGGCAAGCCTCAAGAAAACCAAGATGACTTTCATCAACTACTTACTGAACAAGGAAGATACTCTAGTGGGGAGAGTCTTTCAAGAATTAAAACAAAACTTCAAGGAAGATAAGTGGATAACAGAAAGTTAGTAGATTACAGAAGAGACAGGATTGAATAAATGAAATATAAAGACGATGAGCAGAGACAGTATAAAGAAAGCAGTGCGTGACTGGGACAGTAAAAATTGGTGGATAAGTATAAGCAGTGTAGAGCTGTACAAAGAAAATAAGAGAGGGAGAAGGGAAGACAAATTTTATGACAATCATCCTGCATCAGTGACTTACTTCAGATGTCGTAGTAATATAATGCCCTTAAATGACAGAAATAAATATAATAATGGTGACATAATATGCTTAGAATGTGAGAATGAAATAGAAAATCTAGAACATTTTATATTGTTCTGTCCCGCCTATAGTGAAATAAGAAACAGGAATGAAATATTTGCCCAACCATATGAAGAAAATATATTGAGTGACTTACTGTTTGGAAAAAAAGAAAAAAGAGAACACATAAAGTTGATAATATATAATATGTATAAAAAGAGAGAAAAACTGAAAAAGAAAAGAGAAAAAAGAGCTCAATCACAATGAAACATTTAAAGACACAGTAAAGGAGGGGCCGTAGCTAAGGCATTCCCTCCGCATAAGCACCGAACTGAACCGAACCGAGAAGAAGATGATGAACAAGAACAAGAAAAAAAAAAAAGATGATGATGGCGATGGTAGAGTAGGAGGAGAAGGCGGAAGAGAAGATTTAGAATAATTTTTAACAAATACGTGAAGATCATTAAGACCGTAGAGTATGACCCACAACGATAAATGTTATATGCAGATCCGTAATTGAATTCCTAGGTGGCGGAGACAAGCTAAAAAAAAAAAAAAAAAAAATTGCCAAGATTCTGACGAGCACGTCCATGGACTTCGAGTTCTTCCAATTGCGAGCTGGATGTGCCAACCAATGCACCACTCTCTCCCCACAGGTATGGGGGATAAACTCTAGAGAACTCGTCTAACAGGAAGGATGTCTACGTGGTGAAGAACTTGCCGATGAGGTGACAACACAGAAATGCCGGATGCTCTCCGGCAAGGAGAGTATGTTTTCACCCTTGTTTTTTTGTTTTTTAGCTTGTTTGTCTGTTAGCAGATTACTCAAACTCTAAAAGAGAGATTTGGCCCAAATTTGGTAGGTAGATAGCTCAATTCCAAGGGAACAATCGATTAACTTTTGGGACCGTTTTGAATCGTATAACAATTCTGGATGGAGCACCAGTCATGAGAAAACCTAGCCCATTATAAACCATAGTTACGCTGCCCCTGTCGGAGAGATGCGCTCCACTTAGTGCCCCTCTTGTTTTGTAATGATTTATGACGCTACAGCCAGAAGTGACCCATCAAGGGTTTACATCCTAGGGAAGTCAGTGTCTATTGCTCATAATATGCTACTCAAGGTTTGCAATTGGTCAAGTGGACATTCTTCACCTTAAATATCTGAACTATATTGCACAACATCGGGCCCCTACGCTCTTGATAAGGCGAAAATGGTGTAGCGTCGTAAACTGGAATAAGATACCTTACTATATGAAGCTGTGTAATTTCGAACAAAACTTTGACTGTAGTAGCTTCTGACATAGTTGGTGCTCTATATTTCCTTATACATGGTAGCATCGCCTGGCGTTATCCGGTATACAATGCAGCGCATTTCGCAACTATAAGTTTAAATATATGAGATACTCAAGTGGCTTTGGAAACATTGCAACCTCTTCCTCAGCGATTGTTTATGCACACTATATATACATCATTGTCATCTGGTCTGGTAAAAATCATGTCGACGTTATATAAATAACATACAGGACAATAAAAAAAAATGTAATATGCAAAACAAGTAGCTGAGGAAGAGATGCTATGACGATCCTCATGCCAGCAAGAATACAGTCCTGAGACTTTTCCTGCAGTGGGTGAAGGTTGTAAAAGCACCAGCAAGCCACGAACTACAAAAATACTTCAACCATAAAGAAGAGCACACACACTTTACCATCACCGCAGTGAACCTAAAGTTGCAAGCAACGCAGAAAAGTTTTCTCCTTGCAAGTGTTGGTGAAAGACGACACGGCACTTTTTCTTGTTTGCTGTGCAATTGGGGATAAAGGTTCATCTACTAATACAGTGCATCTACTTCACATCTTGGACATGTCCGATAGTTACCTTCCTTAAGTATAATTTTATCCACAATCATAGTATATAGGCAGAAAAAATACCAAGTAATTTTCCACATAGTAATATTAAACAGAAGAGGAAAGAGAGGTGTGGAAGAAGAGAAATGTAAAGCAAACATTTTTCCGTGTCTGCACCACAGACCACAACACTCTCCTGCTCCATTCTTACCCACCTATTATTTTCACTTTCTCTGTTTCCATCATTTTCTAGTAATTGCTTTCCTCACTGATATTCCTTCTCTTCTTCCCATACGTATCCTTCATGTTCTAATCCTACCGTAGGTTTTCGTATCCTAAGCTATACCTAAAGAAGAAACCTTATATTAATTTTAATCGACTGCACGAGGGTAATTAGCTGAATCAGCCTGAAGACGTATTTTCTTATCTTATTCTTGCTATGTGTTCACTCAGCAACAAAAGCCCTGTAAAGCCCACAGTCGTAGTTTGGCCCTGAATCATCTAAGGTTCGAGGAATGAAGCCTTGGATAGTAGCAGTAGTGCTCGAACCTCAGATGCTTCAAGGTTCAACTACGGTTATGAGCTCGCAGGACTTATATGCTGAGTGTAGAGTACGGTCGTGTTTCATCAGACTACGGATGAGTTTTCGAACTGCTGGGGTTAGATAGCCTTTAGCCTTAGTTAACCCTTTCACTGCTAGCTATCCTTCGAAGCTGAATATGACCTTGAACCCAATGATAAAGCCGCGAACACTGAACAGTAATGACACTAACTTCAAACACCCCATATCTTCGAACACTGAATCGATTTCAGAAGAGGTTGCAGTAGTTGCCTCTGACTTGTGCTGTTCCACCAACAGTTTTACCCTTAACATTACTTCATTGTCTTTCAAATAAGTATTTCAATGAACTGAAGTGATGAAGGTAGTGTTTCTCATTCCTAAAGGAATTCTGCTGTACTTCCAGGGAATCTGAGCTACTTAAGTAATAAGATCGTCAGGATCATCATTAACTGCGTATTTAACTTGATTCCAAACGTTTCGATATACTGCAGTCTTAATAATCTTCACTGAATAAAATATTAATTGACAAAATCAGTAAAGTGTGTTATATAATTGTTTAAAAAGGTTATTACTTGTCTGCACAGTTATTTAGCGTACTTTCACTTATTTTCAGTTCTTCATGACGTGCAAAATATAATGTAAGATCTGTTTGAATATAATTATATTCTCGCCAAACACGTCCTGTTAATATAAAAAAGAAATGTGTTTTCTTCTTCGTTGAAGCTAATCCATATACAAATTTCTTAACATGTTGTCATGTTACTTATCAAGGCCTGTACTCTCTGTATGACACCGTCATGTGGTGTAGAAAGTTCAATAATCAAAGATCTATCCCTGCGAAGTAGTTTCCCTATCCAGCTATGTATCAGTCAGATATACATTGCTCAGGATACGCAAGAAGTTTCAGTTTGCATAAGCTGACTATATAAAGTTTTTGCTTATATTGTTTTTTAATCTAACGTTCCACCACCTCTCTTGTACACATCTTGCCCACAGCTAAAGTCATAATGTCAAAATGTTTTTTGTACTCACATTG
Organism: Coenobita brevimanus; assembly: GCF_032717465.1. Classification (NCBI taxonomy): domain Eukaryota; kingdom Metazoa; phylum Arthropoda; class Malacostraca; order Decapoda; family Coenobitidae; genus Coenobita; species Coenobita brevimanus. The sequence goes on along the minus strand of NC_137043.1, from coordinate 16,879,945 downwards.
ATCACCTTTACTTTTATACGAGTATAAGGCCACAATTACAACATTCTTCCTGTTGATCGGTACATAGTCGAAAACCTTGACTTTTACATAATCATGGGCACAGTCAAAACCATCTTCCTTTCCATGGTACACAATCCACTTTTCCAAATTATCAGGCATAATTCTCACAAATTGTTCATTACCTTTTGTGTATTACATTTCACCACTTTTGTGTAATAACTTGTCATCATCTACTGCCACCCAGTATTCATCAGTTGCATTGTCTTCTTGACTCCGTACTGTACGTATTTTCCTTCGTCACATTCATTACTACATATTTGCACCTCTCTCAAAAAACAGTTTTTCATGTTGAGAGAAGTCTATATTATCACCCCATCCCTAATTTATTTATATGCTTCATTATGTTACACTTTTTTTTTTTTATACTACTTGATCCAAAAGGATTCTCTTCCTACATTTGAGTTACTTTCTTATAATAAACGCATCCACTTCTTCCTTTTCTCCTGCGCTGCTTTTCCTCCTCCACCTTACATCATCTTCCTGTCTTCGTCGACACCCTTGTAATATCACACACACCTTTATAATTCATATCAAACACTGTTAACATGTACACACACACACACACACACACATATATATATATATATATATATATATATATATATATATATATATAGATAGATATAAAACTTGTCATGGCATAGAGAGCATGCACATGTGAGAGAGAGAGAGAGAGAGAGAGAGAGAGAGAGAGAGAGAGAGAGAGAGAGAGAAGGTGGGGAGAGAGGAAGACTCCAGCCGCAACCACACCGTCGTTTTCCATCAAATTTTGCACACGCCTTCGGATGCGCCAAAACACGTCGCATGCAAAAATTTGTTAAATATTATTCACTTTGAGATTTTATTTATTTATTTATTATTATTATTATTTTTTTTTTTTGGGGGGGGGAATTAAAGTTTTACACCCCTTCTTCAGCATACGTCCACCGCCTAATATCGCCAGGCACAACATCACAATGGCTGCCTACAGCCGCGCCGCTAAGGTCGATACTCCACTGGCTAATGGAGCCCTCCACGCCTTAAAGCTAGTGGCCCGCCACCGAGTCAGGACGTCCGACTTTCGAGCTTCATAGCTATTCTGATTTAGCAATTTATTTATTTCCTTAACAGTTTATGACAATTTACTTTTTGCATTTCCTAAAGATTGAAACAACAGAAGTCTGATTTTGCCATCATAACGTAAACGCAATAGATAGGTGTTTCAAGAATAACTGCGAACGCATTGGGGTGTATAAAGAATTAGCGGCAAATACGGTGAACGAAATTCTAAGAAAACGAATAAAGAAAACGCATAAAGTGTTTCGAGAATTGTCGTGGCAACAGAGAGAGAGAGAGAGAGAGAGGAGCCTCCAGCTGCTCCCACACAATCGTTTTCCAACAAATTTTGCACACGCCTCCGGATGCGCCATAAAACGTTGAAGGGCCTAGCTGAAGCGGGCCTAATTGGCTAGTATATATATATATATATATATATATATATATATATATATATATATATATATATATATATATATATATATATATATATATATATATGGTGAGAAGAGAGGAATTACTTGGATTAGAAACACCTACTGAAATAAAGTAACAAAAGCAATGCCGCGCTGTTGCAACCTTTCCACATGACCAAGCAAATACCACCCACCATCCTGCACACCTAACCAGGTGCATAATGACCTTCCCCCTCCCCAAGACTTCTCTTTTAAAGGTGGATGTAGTGTAAGGAGAACGCCTTGAGGACATATAACCTGGACCCTTCAGATTCCTTGTGAGGGTCGCATTGAAATCTCGATTTTTTTTTTTTTTTTAGCTTTTTCATTGTTAAAAAAATACTTAAGACACAGCATTCTGCCTATCAAAAGGCGCCAGTTCACTATAAGACACATGACTATGTGAAATTTCATGGCTGTTTAGTGAACACTCTCTGAGTTCTGGCCTGGAAACTCTCTATGCCCAGCCAGCAGCCCTGCCGCCCAGCTCTACGAACGGACACATATTGATCCCTGTGATAACAAGGGTCCTGACTTTGTCAGGTGGAGGGTAAAAGTGGTAGACCATGCATGGCTGGAATATTAGCTTTTAACCCACTCAGTCCGATGCTTGATATATTTCATTTTTATTACTCTCAGACGAATTTATTCGATTCAGGAGAGATACTCCTTACTGAATGTTTTAGGCGTAGTTTCCATTGCTCCCTTCAGTGCTATGTTAACGGTTTTAACCTCTTTTCTCCGGTGACGTATTTTTCATGTTTTCAGGTCATAACTATATGACTCCATAAAAAAAAAAAAAAAAAAAAAACTCGTAGTGGAGTAGTTAATGAAGGATATACCTTATTCTCTATTTCGGAATGAAATTGTCTGGAAGTATCAAGAATATTCATGAGATTTTCGTGGTGTAGAGGGTAAATTAAATTTTATATAATGTGAAACTTTTTCCTAGAGACACAGTAGCTTACACGACCATAGAAAAATATTGCAATGAACCAATTATTACTTGTGGAAAACATGAAAGGCCTACATTACGGGAGCACTCAAGGACACAATCAAAATTTTTCTCTAACTTTTAAACACTCTTGTTGCAGTTGGAGTAAATGTGTGCGTGTGTGTGTGTGTGTGTGTGTGTGTGTGTGTGTAGCCAAAGAGAGAAGTTTGTTTACTGCCCTATTGCTTCTGCTTCACACTTAGCGTTTGTCAGTCATTTATAGGCAAATAAATACATAATGTCTCTCTCGTCTGAGGCATATTAACCAGGAGAAGAAAGTGAGAAGTATGGAAGTTTAATATCTGCCGTACTTTAAGACACGAGTGTACACGTGATCGACAAATGCACTGGTGTACAGTTGGCGTCAAGGGTCCTGTCCCTACTTTTTTTTTTTCTTTTTTCTCACCCTCCATGGAGCTTGAAAATAAATGTGGTCAATCCCCGCCAACTGACAATTGAGGACTTATTTGAACAAAGAGCAATGTTATCAGTGTTTCCTGCTGATGATTCACCACAGAGATTTACAAAGTCCTAAGCGAGAAGAATAGGAGTACGACAGAATTTTTGATGCCGACTGTACCGCACATTGCACGCGAATAAATCTGACACCACAGTCGATGAATACTGAAAAATGCCAGCATATCGGCCAAAGTTACTGCCTGTGCTTTTTCACAGGATGCATTACATCGATTTCTGTCCTGTTCACAGGAAGAATTGATTTTTTGCAGGTTCATAATATTGTTAGATCATCGCAGGTTACAACAAACATTTTAAGATATCAATGGCCTCCTGTGCTTTTATTTTTTTCATGTGTGCCTCACGTGATACTGAAATAAGTTGTGGGGCCGTTCCTGCCTGCCTACGTGTGTGTGAAATTTGGAGAGGAAAGAAACGGCCTTCGATATGATAAAAGAGGCAGGACACAGCTAAACGTTGAGGAGCGAGGGACATTAGTAAAGGAGTGGCAAGGATGGTAATGGGAGGCGTAGGGGGTGAAAGTTGAGCTGGAGAGATTAGTGGATTAGGAGGACCACTGACAAGAAGAATATTGAGAAAGATTAATGGTTATCGCTGTTACAAGGACCATTATGGTAGATAATTTCTTATTAAGTTTATATACTCCCCTACAAGACGACATGTAACTGTTTACATTCGAGTCACAAGTTGTACTTTTGAGTGAACAGGGACAAAAGGGAAATGACCTTTTGTCCAGAAGTCTCACCGCTCCCAGAATCAAACTCGAGTCTGCCGTACGCGACCTACTATAGATATGCTACCACAACACCCCCGGCTTTCACAGCATTAACGAGGGGAAATTAAAAAAAAAAAAAAAAAGAGGAACTGAATAAAAGAAGTGTCTAAACTCATCCGCTTTCACGACGTTACATCTGCACTCGCAAACTGAGAATGACTGTCACATTTTGCTCAACATGTGTGTGTGTGTGTGTGTGTGTGTGTGTGTGTGTGTGTGTGTGTGTGTGTGTGTGTGTGTGTGAAATAACTCAGTTTATATCCGTATTTAACCATATTTTTTTCCTTTTTATGTGAGGATGAAGGAATCAGGGGCAGTGAGCCCGCAAAATTGCTCCTTTCAAGAGAAAAGCAAAATACAAGAGAGAGTCAAATTCAAGATCCGATCACTTCAAGATGCCTGGACACACTGCGTTTGAAAGACTGGAGATCACAGGAAGCAGGAAATACAGACAGAGGGAGACAGTTCCAGAGTTGACCTGTTGCATGAATGAAGGACTGGAAGTAACGATTAACTCTTGCATTAGAGAACTGGACAGAAAAGGGATGAGAGTTTGCTGCTAGAAGGGTGCTACGCGCCGGTCATAGAGGTGGAGGAATGCATGCAGACAGTTCAGAGGAGCAGCGACCATTGAAGTAGCTACAGAAAAGAGATAAAGAAGCAACAGTGCGACGAAGAGGCAGAGGTTGAAGGGACTCAGTCAGAGGAGGAGACTTTATGAGACGAAAAGCCTTTGACTCCACCCTAGTGAGAAGAGCTGTATGTGGGGAGCCTCCCCACACATGAGAGTTGTACTCCACACAGGGGCGGATAAAACCCCTGTACAGAGTCAACAATTGTGCAGCGGTAAAGAAGGAACGGAGTCGGCTTAGCACACCTAATCTATTGGAAGCAGATTTCACAAGAGATGTAATATGATCTTTCCAAGATAAGTCCCGAGTAAATGAAACACCAAGCATGTTCAAGGATGATGCAGGATTAAACTGAATATTATTAAACATTAGTGGGTATACCTGTGGAAGATTTTGCCGGGTTGATAGGTGTAAAAACTGAGTCTTTCATGCATTAAAAACAACCAGATTATTTTTACCCCAGTCAGAGATACAAGCCAAGTCAGACATTAGGTGTGCCATAGCCTCATCTCTAGTTTGTTGAAGTAACTGCTGAAATGGACGTTGCGAGAACTGAATGGAGAGATGAAGGGTGGAGTCATCAGCGTATGAGTGGATAGGGTTAGATGTACAGCTTAGAAGGTCATTGATGAATAAAAGGAAGAGAGTTGGTGATAGGACAGAGCCCTGAGGAACACCACTGTTAATAGATCTAGGAGAAGAACGATGGCCGTCTACAACAGCGGCTATAGAACGACCAGAAAGGAAGCTAGAGATGAAGGCACAGATAGAAGGATAGAAACCGTAAGAGGGCAGTTTGGAAATTAAAGATTTATGCCAGACTCGATCGAAAGCCTTTGAGATGTCAAGTGCAATGGCAAAGCTTTCGTCAAAGTCCCGAAAGAAGGATGGCCATGTGTCTGAAAGGTAGGTGAGAAGATCGCCAGTGGAGCTTCCCTGATGGAACCCATACTGACGATCAGACAGAAGGTTGTGACAAGAACGATGCTTTAAAAATTTTCTATTAAGACCTGACTCGAAAACTTTTGAGATACAGGATGTTATAGCACTTGGACGATAGTTAGAGGGTTGGGAATGGTCACCCTTCTTTGAGACTGGCTGAATGAGAGCAAACTTCCAGCAAGAAGGCAAGGTACAAGTTGATAGACAAAGGAGAAAGAGTTTGCCTAGGTAGGGTGTAAGCACTGAAGCACAGTTCTTGAGGACAACAGGAGGGACTCCATCAGGCCCATATGCCTTGTTAATATTGGGGCCAGTGATGGCAGAAAATACATCACCTGATGAAATTTTAATGTCAGCCATGAGGATGTCAGAGGGGGCAAGTGATGCAGGAACAGCACCGGAATCGTCTAAAGTGGAATTTGAGGAGAAAGTCTGAGCGAGGAGATCTGCTTTATCAGTAGAAGAAATAGCTACAGAGCCATTAGAATAGAAAAGAGGAGGGAAGGATGCTGAGGTAAAGATGTTAGAAAGGTTTTTGGCAAGGTGCCAGAAGGAGCTGGAAGAATTCGAGTTAGAGAGTTGAGAGCATTTAGTATGGATGAACTTATTTTTAGCAGAGCGAAGAACAGACAGCACAATTCCGGGCAGAAACGTACAAAAGATGTGCTTCAGGGGTGGGTTGGCTTCGGTACCTTTTATAGGCCCTCTCCTTGTTGCGGACAGCATTAGAACAAGCGTGATTAAACCAAGGCTTTCTTGCATTAGTCAAAGGATATGAGAAAGGAATGTATGCTTCCATGCCAGAGAGAATGGCCTCCGTAATGCGCAAGGCACACCCAGATGGCTCCTGGCCATGGAAGCAATAATCATTCCAGGGAAAATAAGAGAAGGACTGCCTGAGGGCCTTCCAATCCGCAGCTCCAAAGTGCCACAGACGACCTTTCTTTGGAGGGTTGGCAGGCCATACCGGAGCGATCGAACAGGTTCAGGGGATAAGGTTGTGATCAGAGGAGCCCAACGAAGAGAAAAGACTAACAGTATTAGCAGAAGGATTAGTTGTAAGGAAGAGGTCAGGCATGTTGGAGCTCTCTCCAAGGCGGTCAGGGATATGGGTAGGGTGCTGTACAAGCTGCTTTAGGTCATTAAGGATAGAAAAGGTGTAGGCTTTTTCACCATTTGGATCAGTGAAAGAAGAGGAGAGCCAAAGGTGGTGGTGAACATTGAAATCTCTTAGAATGGAGATTTCAGAGAAAGGAGAAATGGATAGAATGCGTTCCATTGTAGAAGTATGATAGTTAAAGAATTTTTGATAGTCAGTAGAATTAGGAGATAAGTAAACAGCACAGATATATTTAGTCAGAGAATGACAGGAAAGCCGAAGCCAGAGTGTAGAATTCAGAAGAATCGAGTTCAGGAACACGAGAGAGAGATAAGTTGTTGCGTATATATACACAACAGCCACCTTTGGGTTTGAAATGAGTATAGAGAAAGTAGGAGGATACAGAAAAGGGTCTGCTGTCAGTTGCCTCATACAGCTGAGTCTCAATTTGAAAAAGGAGGTGAGGGTTAGAGAAGGAGAGGTGGTGCTCAACAGAGCGAAAGTTAGAGGAAAGGCCGCGAATGTTGCTGAAATGAAGAAGAAGAGAGTCAGACAGTGGCTTCAGGCATCTCAAGTCGTCACCGGGAGAGGGGCGGAAGGTGGGGTCATTTATGGTCCCCCCCCCTTGGGGACTCCGAGGCCACGTGTTTTGCTGCCACGATTTTTTTTTTTTTAATTTTGGAAAAGGAGGTGTTGTGTGTACTGTGCATGTAGTTTGGCGTTGATAGTTAGAGAGACTTGTACTGGAGAGCATGCTGGCCTACTCTCTGTGTTACTGAGACACTGAAAAAGTCAGCAATGGGGGATGGTCGGGACCTAGTCCCGTGGGCTGATGAAACGGGAGCTCCAGCTCTCCCTGTCATCAGCTTTCCATCCACCTTGGGAGTACTGCCCTGCTCGACTGGTGTAAAAGGACAACCACGTAGGTGACCAAATGTTTCTTAAACAATGTCAAAGTTCAGGGTTACAAGGCTACGTTAATGTTTGAATCAGTAAGACAACATATACAATTTTTTTATCGATCTGAACCAAACCTGGGTAAAAGTTTGTAGGTAAGGCAGGATCGAAAGGATTCAGTTTTAGAACAATTAGTGAATGGTCAAGGCCACAGGATGCAGTCAAAGATTGACCCGTACGTCTGTGTGTGACGAAAATGATTAACACAGTTTTGATCTTATCTGAAACAAGTTAATTGGAAGGTAGAGGTTTCATGAAAAGATAAAAATTAAGGTCTCAGGACTAGGTCAAACAGTTTGGATCTCATTATGACCATATTTAGTGGCAGAGATATGGTTTCGGCAGAGATAAAGTAATTCCATTTTAAGAGCAACTGACTGAATATCAAGGGCTCGGGTGTTGTAGTTTCTGAGTGCTCCATCCTGTATGCAATATACTTCCCAGTTTCAACGGAATTTTCTTCAATTGAGTTATATTTTTCTTACTGGAGGGGTTAGATATATTCAAAGTCAACCCCTTCAGCTTTAGGACACTCACCGAAGCTAAATCATAACGTCTGGTAACAACAAAAATAAATCCAGAATTAAGTCCTTGGACTGAAAGAATAACCCGTCAGCCTGAGCGCGCCTTGTATATATAGCTATCTCCAAACGATTATATCCAGTTTACGAGAGAAGGGGCAAATTGAGACTTTTTCTATCCCCTTCATTCCAAAGGGTCTCTTGATATGTAAGCAAATCATCTGGTGGCAGCGAGAATAAACTGAAAAATGTATCATCGGACTGAAGGGCTTAAGAGAAGAGTGGGAACGAGAGTGGAAACAGTGGTAGATTAGCACTTATGCTGCTGATGGTATGCTACAGTATTGTATTCAAACTAACAACAAACGATTTCCTTCATCTGAGAGACATCCTACCACTTGAGGCTTGACAATTTCGCGTAACCCATTCTCTGATATTGGTGTACCTAGGAATCAGAGGGGTTGGCCCAGGAGAGAGAACCCAATATTCACAGGGTTAAGGGGGAGAAAACGAGGAGTGATGGAAGGGTGAAGCAAAGTGGAATGTGCAGTAGACTGTGAACGTTGATTCAGATATGAGTGTACTTCCTTTCAATTTATCAGGATCAGAACGTATACTTATAGGCAGCAAATAAACTACAGTATACTACATGTCTACGAAAAAAGAATCTGTAATAAATAGTGTGGCTTCTATTCCTACCTCCATCATTTAATCCTCTCAGGCTCCCGGATCTCACTTTCAACTGAATATTATCGTCTCATTAACCGGAAAAAAATACTGGGATTGTCTTTACCATGAAAGATGTTGATCAGCATCAAGAGTAAAATTATGAACAGAATATAAAAGCATTTTTTTTATTGCGTTGAACTGATAAATTCATGTTTATTATTGCAATGCAGGTTTGATATAATGCAACTTAAATTATCCAGTTCCTGAAAACCAGGAGATAGTGTGGCCATGAGGTAAAAACGAACTGTCAATTATATTTTAGGGTAATACTGAAAAACGATAAAACCGGTCAACTTGGCCTGGCCGTCCAAGCTCGTAAAGATTTAGATAATGTTTTTCCGATGATTATCTAATTTCGAGGCGTGTGTTTATCTCTGTGACGGGGATTACCGGCACAGGTGAGGATTTTACTGGTGAATATGTCGGTACTGAAAGGCTGTGCCGCTGTTGAGGGTGGCTAGTGATGCTCATAGTGTTAACACCTTGTGGAGAGAACGTAAACTGAGAGATAGATTAGTGAAGTGTAAGTCTGGGGGGTGAAGGGAGAGAGAGGGAATAACAGACTAAGGGTGAAATGGAGGAATGAAATAGTTAAGAAGACTGAGTGAGGGTAGTATGAGTTGGAAGGAGGGCAACTTGATGGTGAGGAACACGGTGACATGGAGGCAATTTGATTCAGTCTACCTCCTCCCCCCTTCAGGCTGGGATTAAGGTATCTGACTGTTGATATATATTATTCAATTTCAGGAAGACGTTTATCAGTGAAGGGATTAACCCTTTCACTCTAGCACAGCTTATCGTCAGACGGGTGTTAGGTTTTACTCTTTGTGTGTGTGTGTGTGTGTGTGTGTGTGTGTGTGTGTGTGTGTGTGTGTTTAAGTGACAGACCAAGGTAAATTTCGACGCCTGTGCCAGTGTGCGAACAAAATAATTGAACTATATTAATGTGAGTTGAACCAGACTTGTGGAAGGGATGAAAACCAGCCAAGGGATTGCTTTTTGAGAAACATAGTTCAGAGGTGGAGATGACTCGGCGAGGTCAAACAAAAACAGTTTTCATCCATTTTATAACAAACTTTGCGGAATGAATCACAGGCGGCAAGGATCAAGTGATTCGATTTCGAGAACAATCAGTGAATGGTCAAAGTCACAGGGAAAATTCAAAAGTCAAAGTCATGTGTCAAGACCAGTTCAAACAGCTTTGCGCTGATCTGGACCAAACTTGGTTCGATGGGTTAAGAGTCAGGCAAGGATGAAGTAACTTGATTCTGAAAACACTCGGCAGAAGGTCAAGGTCACAGGGCATAATCAACGTTCGCTTCTTAGACAAACTGGTAGGCACGGGTGTTTCATTCTGCGAGTGTTTTTCCGTACTACTAATAAGCGATTATGTTCGGCTTAGGACAGATCTCTGCCAGTGAAGTGGGTAATGAAGGCAATGTATATAATTCCTCCAGGTGGAAGAGTTTCTCCAGATCAGACTAAAGTTATGTGGTGGAGTATCAACAGAAAATATAACAGGTAATCAGAGTGACGTCTATATCTAACCCCTCCACTTCGAAACGCCCCTCGTGAATAGAATCGTTAGTCTCTAGGTAGGCAAAAAGTATAATAAATTAAAATATATATATATATATATATATATATATATATATATATATATATATATATATATATATATATATATGATCTGATTGTCCTGATTAATGTGAAAGACTTGTTGTCCCGAGATTAATCTGTGCAACGCGATTACATTTGCTTTTATTTTAATCAGACTTTTACGAAACGATTTTGTGGGACATGGGGTTGATCTTTACTCGTCTATCTGCCTATCTCTATCCATCTATTGGCAGACGCCCTAATCCCTTAAGGGGTGGCCACAAACAAATCGCCTCCATGTCGCCCTGTCCCCCGCCATTTCAATGCCCAGCTCCCAGCTCACATCCTCATCTCTCATATACCTGTCCACTCCATCCCTCCATCTCATCCTTGGCCTCCCCCTCCCTCTCCCCCCCTCCACCTTACTCACATACACTCTCCTTGTCAGTCTTTCACTCTCCATGGCCAAACCACCTCAGTAAGTTTCTCCTAAAGTTTCCTATCACATCCATATCCATACCACTACGCTCCTTCACAACCTTATTTGTCAGTCTGTCTCTCCATGTGACTCCACAGGCACTTCTCAAATAACTCATTTCCACTGCGCACACTCTTGACTTCTGTCCCTCCAGCAAGGTCCAAGTTTCTCTTTCATACGTTAGCGTTGGTATCACAATACTGTCATGTAGTAATTTTTTCACTTCCATGTTCACTTCCCTGTTTCTTAGCACTGCTTTCAAGGAACCAGCAACCTTTCTTCCTTACTGTACCCTTTCAAGCACTTCACACTCCAAACCTCCATCCTTACTCATCACACTACCCAAGTACTTAAACACACTCACATTTTCCATTTCCTCCTCATCTCAACCTCACTGTACATTCATTGACTTCACTTCTCTCGAAGACCATAACTTTACTCTTCCCTACAATCACCTCTAGATTCCGTTTCTTACAGACTCTCCCAAATTCATCCACCAAGCCTTGCAGCTCCCCTTCGTCTTCACTTAAGAACACAGTATCATGTGCAAACAAATGTACAGAGAGTTTCCAAACACTGACCTCTCTCATTATGGCCACTCCAACATCCACTGCCCTTTTATAACCCCATCCATATTCAGACTGAACAACCATGGAGACATGACACATCCCTGTTTCAGTCCATCATTCAAGTAGAAAAATTCACTCAGTTCACAATCTACACGCACTGCAGCCATAGCACCCTCATACATACTCTTCACAGCATTCAGCAACTTCCCATCTACTCCATATATTCTTAATACTTTCCATAATCCTTGTCTATCCACCCTGTCATATGCTTTCTTCAAATCCATGAAGGCCGCATACAACTTCTTTCTCTTCTCTAGAAACTTTTCCATTAAAGATCTAAGAATAAATATCTGATCTACACAACCTCTTCCCTTCCTAAAACCTCCCTGTTCTTCTCCAACTAATTCCTCTGTTATTTCCCTAACTCTCTCAACAAGTATCCTACCATATACTTTTCCTATTACACTAAGAATACAAATGCCCCTATGATTACCGCACACTTCTTTCTCCTCCTTTCCTTTGTACAAGGGAATAATTATACGTGACTTCCAGTCCTCTGGGACTTTACCTTCCTTCTGGGCCAATTTGCACAATTCCACATCCATTCTACTACTGTACTATCTCTCCCCCATGCTTCAGCATTTCACCATACAGTCCATCAATTCCTGGGGCTTTCCCCATTTTGACTTTCTTCATTGCTTCCACAACTTCCATCCTACTAATTTCTTCCTCTTCTCACATCTCTCCATCTCCCAGTCATTCCCCAGGCACTTATACTCGCATTACTTTCATTGTCTTTGTTCAACAATTCCTTAAAGTGTTCTCTCCATCCGCTAACGTTATCTCCCTTCTGCACTAGTAATCTACCATTTTTATCTTTCACTCTCCGACTGACTTCATTGTCACCCTGTAAACTCGTTTTACCTCGTTCCAGAAAATTTTCTTTCATTCTCTACACTTTACACTCAAATTCCTTCCAAATTCCTCATCCATTCTCTTCTTACTCTCTCCTTGAAATCTTTTCGCCTCTCTCTTCCTCTGTACATATGACTCTCTCTTCCATCTCTCAGCTTCTTCCACTCCCCTCTTTCTCATCCACTCACTATATGCTTTCTTCTTTTGTAACACAGCCTCTCTCACCTCTTCATTCCACCATGCTGTTCCTTTCACCCCCTTTCGTCTTCTCTTCACCCTAGACATCACCTCACATGCTTTACAGATTTCTTCTGTGAATATCTTGCACACACCTTCCACGTCCCCCATCTTCTCCAGTTCATATTTACCCAATCGCTCCTCCACTTCTCTCTTATAATCTGTTTTTTTTTTTTCCTCAACCTCTTATAACCTCTCCACCCTTCTTGCATATACTACTTCCTCCTGTCCTTCCCTTCTTCTATTTCTCCATTTTACTTGGATCTTGATGCTGACCACCACTTGGTGGTGGTCAGAAAGCCCACTCCCTCAACCTCTATATGCTCTTGCATCCATTACACACCTTCGCATCCTTTCATCCACACACACATACCTGTAATCAATCATTGCCTTCCATTCATGCAGTTCACCTCCCACCCTTCTCATCACTCGTCACGTATACTTATGGATCAATTTGTGCCTGAAGAGGGTATTGGCTACCATCAATCCTCTCCCGGCACAATGGTCCACTAACGCACTGCCATTCTCACCTATCTCAGCAGGTACACCCCACTCACCAACTACTCCATGCACCTTCACATTCCCTACTTTACCATTCATATTGCCAATAAAAAACATTTTCTCATTCCTTTCAAAATCTTCCATGCACGCTTCCACATTTGTCCAGAACTCTTCTCTCACTCTGTTTGCACGATCTTGCTTTGACGCATACACGCACACAATCATCCACATTTGTAGTCCAACTTGCAATCTTACCCACATAATGCTTGAGCTAACTGATCCATACACTCTTACTTCCATCTGTTACTCACAGTAATACACACTCCTTCTTTTGCCCTCTCATTCTCACCTACTCCCTCAAATATATTCCATCCATACTCTCATTCACTCATACTCACACCTTTCCATTTAGTTTCAATTAATCCACATACATCCACTTTCGTACCTTCAAGCACCTGGACAATCTCCTCCTCATTTATCTCATCACTTGCACCCTTTACAATTCACGTCGCAATCAGTATCACGGCCTTTGTTCGTCCTTAGTCGTCACCTTTTGGTCAGTTCTGGTCCGAGACTTCTTATTTGTAATTTTAGTTGGCTGTTTTCCGGGGAGAGGCACTAACCCTACGCCAGCCCACTTGTTGCCACGTAGGGAACACGTGTTGGTTGGTTATAAGGTTACCACCCAGCACTGTAAATACTCTCCTGGTTTAAAGGAAACCATCGTTACTCGTGAAGCGATTATATAAGACTTTCTATAACCTTTCGAGTTTCTCCTCAGCCAACTAATATCGTCTGAAGAGAGGGAGAATAAAATAAAATGTAGGTCACCTAAAGAAGTGATTCAAATTTCGTTCAGCGGTAATCAAACTGGTCGTTAATTTATTCAAATCCGTGTATATATTTTTTCCGTACTATTTTCAGACGAATTTATTCAGCATGCGGGGAAAAGTTTATTTTTTTCAGAGGGTTAATGGAGAGTTTTCACGCCCCCTCGCAACAAAATACATGGATTCTGCAAAGCCAGCCACATAGTCTGAGAGTAGCATAAATAAACAATTTAAAAATGTATATAAAGGATTAAATGACGCTTGTGTTTTGTATATTTAATATGTTTTGGGATATATATATATATATATATATATATATATATATATATATATATATATATATATATATATATTACGTGTCCGACTCTGGGCAAAGGCTTCAGGGCCTATTTCTCGGGGGCAGTGACCTATCCCAAGGCCCAGTAGTCCTCCTACACCTCATGTCACCACTTCGGTGCTAACACCCAACGTCCATTATGAATACATGCTAGGGGTATTTTTACATGTCGGCGGGTCATCTGGTAGATCAGGAAAGTCTGCTTTTAGGAAATTAAAATCCTTAAACTGTTCCCTGCCCTAGCCGGGATTCGATCCTGGATTCATTAGAACTGCAGGCCGCCTCTCTACCGGTTCAGCCACCGCCTCCCCCCCCCATATATATATATATATATATATATATATATATATATATATATATATATATAGATAGAGAGAGAGAGAGAGAGAGAGAGAGAGAGAGAGACAGATTCACAGATAGATAGTCAGATAGACAGGGATGTTTAGATAACTGTTTGTAAAAACATAATTTTGATTTAGGAGTATTGGAGACAATTCTTCTTCTTCTTCCTTTTCTTCTTCTTCTTCTTATTATTATTATTATGATTTTCGTACGGGAAGCCATCTTGTATTTAGTCTCTTCATCTTAAGAGATAGGCCTACTTTCGGAACTTGAGGCTATATCCAATATACATCAACTCCTGCACTACTTGGTGACTCTTGTTTCTCCCCAAAATAATAGCCTAACAGTAACAAAAATGTAATCAGAGCTTCCATTAACCCCCATGACAAGAGGTCGTCATTAAAGTTAGCTACAACTGCTTGGAATTATTAAGATTAAATCAAAATACGTCATCGGATTGAAGGGGACGGCTTACACACGTTTATTTTCTTATTTATTCGACACTTGGCAGTTTTGTGTCTAATCTACATCTAGCATTAAGCAGCTTCTCATGTCACTGCTTTGGCCTTATCGCTGCCCGTTCATACAGAATAAAGTTTGGGCTGTGTCATTCCTGGATGGACGTGGTTTTATAATGTGTATTTTTATAATGTGCAGGTAGCTAATGTAAGAGATTTGTCACCTCACCTGTTCTCGCATGGCTTTTTTTTTTTTTTTTTTTTTTTTTGTCCCCGGTAAGACAGCCAAGAGTGCAGAGCTAACCACTTCAATCCGATGACGTATAATTGAACTTAACTCTTGGTACTGTCAAGTAATTATATTCAGGTTAGGGTGATTTTCTGAACTTAGGGGTTAGATATAGCCTTCATTAGCACCCTCATAAAATTGTCAGTAGGTAAACCAAAAAATAAATAAATAATAATAATTTGTCGAAGTAGTGCAAGTAAGGTCGGCTACAGACTGAAGTGCAGGAGCTTCGCTTATTCTTGCTGCCTACAAACGATTATTTTCATCTTAAGATCTCTCATATTAAAGGGGTTAGCCTCTCCTGAGGTAAATAAAATCGTCAGGTATTGGCAACCATAAAACTGAAAGTTCACTACCTGATCAAATATGAGAAAATGAAAATGAAATAAAGCTATATGCATGATCACAGCCGATTATTCATCTTAAATATCTTATTGTAAAAGGTATTCGCGGGTGTAGAATTGGATGTGCACCAGAAACAGAAAAACATTTTTCATCCTGAACCAGTGTCACTGTCCTCTACTTCTATAATGCATTCTCTTAACTGATTCTTAAATTGGCACAGTTGTTAGCCATAGATTCGACTGTCCCTCGACCCCTTGCTCTACCCAAGATCTTGGCTTTACCTGAAAGGAAGTTGCAACCAGAGCTCCACATCGAAAATAGACCTGTTGCAATTGCAGCTTTCCTAAACTACACGAGTAATAGTGTAACTGTGAACAGACGAAGGTGCTTGGATAATAGCAGAGTTCCCAGCAGTAGCGCTTGGTGTTGTATAATGAAAGTAAGCATGAGAGGCGTCAAGTCTGATCGTCCGTACTAGATCAACCTGCATGAGAGGCGTCAAATCTTGTCTTCCATACTACATCAACCTGTAAATCGTTCAGATTAAACTCAGATTTTGCTGCTGGCAAGTGAATTACTCTCTGAGACACGATGAACTGTAAATACTCAAACGTCACAGATTCCCAACAGGTTTTAAAGTGTTAGCATAATTAAGCCATCCCGACGCTTTCAAGCACTCTTTAGCACCACCTCCAGTTGTCCAGCTACGGGCTTGTGCACGTAATAAATATGATGACCTTAACTTGTTGTCAGTTTCCTCGAACAGACGGAAAATCCAACCTAAGGAACCTCCCGAACTTGATCCAAACGTGGAGACCTGGATCCTTTAAAACTAATCATAGGCCTTAGTATGTGACACATATTTGAATGCCAACGTATGCATTACCTTCTAGGCTGGGCTCCATTGGTTTCACATAATTATGAACGAGTGAATGAAATATCCTCAGCCTTAATACCACTTACTGTTACTCATACCTTTGCATATAGCGATGTAGGCCTGTTTATATACCATAATTATCGTTTTCTCTGGAAGATCGTGAACATCATGAAACGTGGCAGAAAATTAACCAATATGTCAGTGTTATTTTTCCTTGAGGGCTGTACAATATATAAAGAGAGGACGTAGAGGGGGTGCACGCCACAAAACTCCACTAGCTGACCAAGGATGATGAGGTTTCAGTTTACACGCACCACATGATGCTTCTTTTAACAACCTACAAGAATTTGAAGTTTGAAGGAAAGGAAAAAGAAAGAAAAAGGAAAGAAAGACGAAGGAAAAGGAGAAGACGAAGAAGAAGGAGGAGGAGGAGGAGGAGGAGGAGGATTAAAATAATGCCGATGGATTGCAAGAGAGCCATTAAATCATGCATAATTTTACCTAGGTTCCATTTTTCTTTCAGCCTACGTTATACAACCGCCAAATTTATGATCCAAGTTCCCATTTCAGTCCTAGATTTTTATGGAGTGGAATGGAGAAGACCTTACAAAAAAATTCTTATGACGGGCCAGGGAATCGAACCCTGAATTTCGCTATTTAGGGCGTAGTGCATTTCTAGGGACATCACTTTCGCTCCTATTTACTGTAAGTAGTAATGAGTATGAAGGTTCTTTTCTTTATAGTTCATATTTCTTAATCACAGTTCTAAGTTTCTGCTAATAAATAGTTATTATCAGCAGTGGGAGCTGGAGGAGTAACAGGTCTGCTACTCCTACCATAACCGCTGGATGGTTCTGCTTTGAGTACTGGCTAGACAGTTGTGTTTCTCTCAATAATATCGGTCGTATTATTAGAACTGGGTACGGGATGGCGTAAACGAGCGCTTATTTTTAAATTAGCTTTAAAACACCCCTGGATATACTCGTGAGCGATAGTTAGACTTCATTCTACTTTATAATCGGCACGGGTAGAAAGGCTAAGCTTCATTTATTTTTCATCGTGTGTTTCAGAAGCAGCGGAAAGCTCGATTGGCGGTGTAGACGTCTTGCGATGCTTGTACTCTGAATCCGAGATTTGAATCCAGAACATGGTGGACATTTTAAGTGGATAATGATTGTATGTTCTTTTATATGCTTGAATATGTTTGCATCCTATCGGTACTAGCAGTGGCATTTTGGGAATAACGTTCACAAGCATCCCTGTTCGTACATACGCCTCATCCTGGTTCATACCTCTATACTGTGAGGGGGGATTAATCTATGTCTGTCTGTCTGTCTGTCTCTCTCTCTCTCTCTGACCAGAAAGTCCCGTTCTGCAGTGGACCTTATATGAACTGATACAGATGCAAAATATATAGCTCGTACTTGTTTCAATAAATACGTTAATAACTGGTGATTTGCCCTACACTTCTTAAAATCAGGTTTCTAAATAAAATGCTTGTTAGTCAGACGTTGGTGGTCCCAAATCTCTCTCGCTAAATTATTTTGCTTGTAGAAATTTCCTTTACAACCATGTACTAGGTCACTTCGAAGTCATATCAATGTTTGCCATTTATCTATCTATTGCCAGACGCCTTAATCCCGTAAGGGGTGGCCACAAACAAATCGCCTCCATGTCGCCCTAACCCCCGCCATTTCACTGCCCTGTTCCCAGCTCACACACCCCTCTCTCATATACCTCTCCACTCCATCCCTCCATCTCATCTTTCGCCTCCCCCTCCCTCTCCCCCCCTCCACCTCACTTACATACATTCTCCTCGTCAGTCTCTCACTCTCCATCCTCTCTACACGGCCAAACCACCGCACTGTGATTCTCTTAACGCTTTCTATCACATCCACACCACAACGCTCGTTCACTGTCTCATTTGTCAGTCTGTCTCTCCATGTGACTCCACATGCTCCTTTCAATGAACTCATTTCCACTGCCCTCACTCTTGACTTCTGTCCCTCCAACAATATCCAAGCTTCGCTTCCATTCGTTAGAGTTTGTATCACAATACTGTCATGCAGTAACTTTTTCACTTCCAGTCTCACTTCCCTGTTTCTTATCACTGCTTTCAAAGAACCAGCAACCTTTCCTCCTTGTTGTACCCTTTCATGCATTTCACCCTCTAAACTTTGCACATTACCTTATTTGCAAGATATGCTTTTCTGTGGTAGCGTATTCTGAACAGAATGTGCTTTTTTTTCAGTCTATCCAGTTGTAGATTCACTGTCATATTTAGCCTTGTGTGCTGTACAGCTCTTATAAATGGTTAATGGGGGAATCGCAACTACAGCTTTTAAAAATAACATGGTAAAGTCAAAAGCTTGTACTCTTGTCAGCTTAGGGGGTTTTACAGCACTTCTTATTTACCTACTTATTTGTGCATATGACACAATATTCGTGTGTGTTACTAAAGCAATGAGTGTTATTATTACTGTGAAGTAAATGATGAAGAGGTTGATATTCAACTTTAACATACGAATGAAACATTATGTAACAGCAAATAGCAAGTTTCCAGTAAAGAAATATGCTAGTAAGCTTTCAGAGACTACTAGAATTATGGCCACAAGCTCTTAGCCCCATTCACTCCCCCCATTTCTGTGTTCCTTTCCGGTCTCTGTCTTTTTATCGCAGTGTTGCATCTATCCTTTTTTTTTTTTTTTTTTTTTTTTTATCGTTGTTACTCCGACCATGGATCTTCTGAGCTTTCTGTATAATTTCCTATTACATTAGTCACGCTACACGCTCTCAGAAATATCGCTGGGATCTGTACACATGGGACCAAAAGTCTACCAAATATTTTACTTCCAGAGTGGTAGATGGAGGTATAGCGTGGAATTATAGGTGTTGTGGGAGACTTTGAAGCATTTTTCCTTACTTACTTACAGGTACTTTAATTATTACACCTTAACATTGTCTTCCATGTCTTTTAAATCATTTCATTGCTTACATGCAGAATACCCCAAGAGCTTACTAGACAATACTGAGGTACAATGTGCGAATAAATCGCTTAGGAAGAGGTGTTACAAAGCCTTCAAGTCCACTCAAACTATGACCCACAGTATCAAAGTTTAATCTCTTTATCCCAATGTCGTACTTTGATCTTCCTATTTCTTGAGGAATTGATGCTGGATAGGAAAGGCTTTTTGGACGTGAGGGATTTGATGCTGCATTCCTGAAATATTTTTTGGCCAGACACCCTCCCTAGAATTGTCGAAAGGTCAATATTATTCTCTCTCCCTCCCCTCCTGGGTCTCTCCTATCGGCCAGACAAGATAATAAACCTTCTCTCTCTCTAAAAAGATCAAGGCTACATAATCCTGACATCTGGTGGCCTTTCGACAGAATTAAAAAGAAAATAATTTGTAAGTAGCAACAATATACTTTCATTGGACATCACTGGTTGAAGGGGATTGCGTAAATATACGGCTTCTCATCTCAGCAAACACGTTAACGGCTGATTTAGACTAGTTTTCTCTTATCCTGATCTCGAAATATGCAGCATCATGAAACCTTCGTTACACACTTTGTTACTTTACCCTTATAAAATAGAGCACATTATCCAGTCATTCCGCTATTTCATGTTTCCGCAACAGTGTCACTAGGCTGCATGCCGGTCCTTCCCACTTCTCCCATCCCATAAGTCTCGTTGGTTAACCCCATGAGTCACATGATTTTTTTTTTTTCCATCGTGAGAATTTCTATTCACATTAGGATGAGCTTTTCGAATTAGAGATGATAGACTCAGCATTAAAAACTTTCTACAAGGAGGTTCTCTGCACGAAATAAAATAATCTGGTAATAATAAGACTATAATGAAATTGATAGCACTGACTAAGATTAGCTAGGCTAAAACAACTAGATGTCAGGGTACTGCATGACCTTATTTTACTTCTGTAATCTCACGACGTAGTAATTATTTTCTCTGCATGATTTGTTCCACCTTACGATAGACTTTTCATCCTGGGTGTGTTATAGCCATATATTTTTTTTCGTTCTCAACAAAAGAGCTTTCCTATGATTAATTATATAGTTTGGAAATGCACACACACACACACACACACACACACACACACACACACACACACACACACACACTATATATATATATATATATATATATATATATATACATAGGCTGCCTCCCCCAAGGAAAGGGAGGTAGCCGAGACAGGACGACTCACTCTCCATTTACTCACCCATTCAAACACATTCATTCGCATCTTAGCCCCAAAGGGGAGAACGGACAGATCCTCACCGCATCACACCGCACAAGGGTCAACTGCGCAATGCAACCAGTGATATCCACAGCAGGGCCCGACAGCAGAACTGCTTTACCCCTGCCACATCATATCAGACCCATCCCCTTACCCGCACCTGACCTGACTAGCTGATCAGACCAAATGCGGGAGAATATCCCCTCAGGGCTGCGTCATCACTTATTCATTCACAATTTCTCTCCATTTATTTCTGTCACGCACAGCCACTCTTCCTTGCTCAACAGACATCCCTCTCGCATCCAGCGCTCTCTTCACACTGTCCATCCATCCTATTCGTGGTCTTCCTCTCAGTCTTACACCTCTCACATCAGATCTAGTTATCTTTTTCACCAATCACTCATTATCCATTCTCTCCATATGCCCAAACCATTGCAACACCCTCTGCTCAACTCTACCAGCCATCTCCCGAACAACTCCAGTTCTCCTTCGCACTTCATCATTTCGCACCCGATCCATACGCGTCACTCCACACATACTCCTCAGACATCTCATCTCCATTACATTCAAACTTTTCCTCTCTGCTACACCCATATTCCATGTTTCAGCCCCATATAATGCAGTCGGTACCACAACACCCTCATACAGCCTTCTCTTTACATCCATTCTAAGCGAACGATATTTAAACACTTTTTTCATTCCTCCCAGCACTTTCCTACTTCATTTATTCTAAACTTCACTTCTGCATCTATTCTTCCATCCACAGCAACATGTGACCCTAGATATTTAAAACAATCTACCTCCTCAAGCAACTCACCATTCAAAACTATATTCATCCCCCTACCATCTATCAACCTCGTACACTTCATCACTTTACTCTTATTCTCATTTACTTTCAATTTCCTCCTTTCACACACCCTTCCAAACTCCTCTACCAACTGTCTCAATCTCTCCTCTGAATCAGTCACCAGTGCAGTATCATCTGCAAACAGCAGCTGCTTCAGATTCCACTCTCCTCCATCAACATTTACCAGACTCAGACCACCTAAAACTCTTGCATTCACCTCCCTTACAACACCATCCATGTAAATATTAAACAACCAAGGCGACATCACACATCCCTGTCGCAGCCCCACTCTCACGGGAAACCAATCACTCACAGCATTTCCCACTCTTACACACGCTCTACTATTTACATAAAAACTTTTCACCCCTTTTAGTAACCTACCATCAAGTCCATACAATCTTAAAACAGTCCACAAAGCCTCCCTATCAATTCTATCATACGCTTTCTCTAAATCCATAAATGCCCAAAACACATCCTTGCCTTTCGTTAAATACTTTTCACACACTTGTCTCACAGCAAACACCTGATCAACGCATCCCCTCCCTCTACTAAAGCCACACTGCTCATCACTAATCACTCCCTCTGTACCCTCTCTAACTCTCATAATTAACACTCTACCATACACTTTACCTACAACACTCAACAGACTTGTACCCCTAAAGCTAGTACATTCATACTTATCACCCTTGCCTTTATACAACGGGACCACACAAGCACTTGCCCAGTCAATTGGCACCATACCTTTCTCAAAGCACACATTCAATAATCTTACTAACCAGTCAACAATAGTCACTCCACCACCCTTCAGGCATTCCACAGCACACCCATCCATACCTGCAGCTTTCCCTGTTTTCATCTCCTTTACTGCCTTCTCCACTTCCTCCTTCGTGATCAAAGAATCATTCAACTCTCCCAACACATTTACTCCTTGCACCCTTCTATCTGCCACAATCTCAGCCACCCTTTCCTCCTCTACATTTAACAGTCTTTCAAAATACTCTGCCCATCTCTTCCTTACTGCATCCATCTCAGTTAACATCCTTCCATCCTCTGCTTTTACTCGTTCTTCCTTCCCATACTCTCCCTTTTGCACCCTTTTCACCTCCTTCCAAAACATTTTCTTATTCTGTTGAAAATTCTCTGTCAGCCGCCTACCCCACCTCTCATCTGCTGCCACTTTAGCATCACGCACAGCCCTTCTTGCTCTATTCCTCTTTTCCTTATACCTTTCATATGACATCTCATCCTTCCTCTGCAGCCACACTTCATATGCACGTCTCTTCTCAGCCACAGCCATACTTACTTCCTCGCACCACCATTCACTTCCTTTTCTTACACCACCACCCACACGTCTCACACCACACACCTCTTCTGCATGCCCCACCACAGCACTCTTAAACAACTGCCATTCCTCCTCCACGCTGCCATTTTCCCGATCTTTCACTGCGTTCCACTCATCTTTCAATTTCTCCTGATACTCTATCTTTTTCTCTCTTTTATCCAACTCACTCACTTTCAAAACCTCCCTGCCACACCTAACCCTCCTAGCTCTCACCCATCTCTTACCTACTCTTAACTTTCCCTCCACCAGGTAGTGGTCAGACATACCTCCACCCTCCCCTCTCAGAACTCTCACATCCAACAATCTTCCTATTACATTCCTAGACACAACCACATAGTCCATCAAGGCTCTATCAACAACCCTTCCACCCTCCTGTCTCACCCATGTATACTTATAAATATCTTTCTTCTCAAACAGCGTATTCCCAATCACCATCTCTCGCTCAACACACATCGCTATCATTCGTTCCCCATTTTCATTTCTTCCAGGCACACCATGCTTACCAACTACGCCTTCAACTGCTACATTTCCCACTCTAGCATTCAGATCTCCCATCATTACTACATTCACATTCGCTCCAAAACTCTGCAGACACTCATCAACATCATTCCAGAAAGACTCCCTCTCTTGTTCATCCCTTTCACTACCAGGCCCATATGCACTCACAAACACCCACAACTCACGTTCAAATTTCGCTTTCACCCACATCAGTCTCGATGACACCTCCTTCCATTCAATCACGCACTGCTGTACTTCCGGACTCACTAACAAGGCCACACCTTCTCTTGCCCTTCCTCTATCAACACCTGACAATCTTCCATTCACACTTCCAAACATAGATTCCCCCTTCCCTTTCATCTTCGTTTCACTCAAAGCTAACACATCCAACTTTCTTCTCACAAACATTCTCCCAATCTCCTCCCTTTTAGCCTCAATTGTACTACATCCACGCACATTCATAGACCCAATCTTCAGGGTACGGGGATAACTCCATCCCCCATCCCTTTTTCTGGCCTGTCTCTTTTTAGGAACTAAAAAACAGAGGAGGGGGTCCCTAGTCCCCTCACCCCGCCCCTTTTAGTCGCCTTTTACGACACGCAGGGAATACGGTGGCAGTATTCTTCCTAACACAACCTGGCCGCAGAGTAGTAGTACCACCCCATAGTGCGGCCAGGTTGTCCCCCCCCCCGCCACAGGGAAATATAAATATATATATTATATATATATATATATATATATATATATATATATATATATATATATATATATATATATATATATATATATATATATATATGTATTTATATATGTATATATATATATATAAATATATAAATATATATATATATATATATATATATATATATATATATATATATATATATATATATATATATATATACATATATATATATATATATATATATATATATATATATATATATATATATATATGTATGTATGTATGTATAATGATGTATCTGTCTATATATCTATCTATCTATCTATTTATCATCATTATCATCATCAGTCATTACAAGGCCACTGCTGAACAAAGGCCTCCCCCAACTTTCTCCACAAATTCCTTGACTGAGCTAATCTTTATCACGTTTTTCCTGCAAATATCTCGATCTCATCTCTCCACCTCCTGTCTGGCCTTTTTCTGCAACAATTACAATCTCTTGGTGTCCAGTCAATCAGCCTCTTGCTCCATCGGTTATCCCCTGTTCTTGCTACATGACCTGCCCACCTCCATTTCTGTTCTTTTACGAGTATAACTTCTACAATATCTTTGACTTTAGTCTGCTGTCTCACCCAGGTTTGTCTTTTCCAGTCTCTTAACGATATTTCCAACGTTGACCTTTCCATTGCTCTCTGAGAACGGATTAATTTATTTTCCATCGATTTTATCAGTCTCCAGGTCTCACAACCATACGTCATAGCTGGAATTATACATTCGTTATATACGTTTCGTTTCATACAAACTTGCAAACTACTCTTTATAATGTCTCTGTGTTTACCGAAAGTTTTCCATCCTATTGTAATGCGTCTTTTTATTTCACTACCATGATCTTTCGTTAATTTTAGTATATTTGCCGCAAGTAATTGTACTCCTCGACTTCATCAAGAATTTCTTCGTTTATTCTGATGACGCTCTTTGGTGTTTGTGGATTAAACATTAGTTTTACTCCGGTTCATCTTTAGCCCTACTTTAAGACTTTCTCTGTTCAGGTCATTTAACATTTCTCACAGCGTCTGCTCCTTTCTGAGATTAGGACAATGTCATCTGCAAATCTTAAATGGTTTAGCTTTTTTCCATCTATGTTCACTCCTTTGTTTTCCCAGTCTAGCTTTCTGAAAATACTTTCTAGGAATACTGTAAATAATTTTAGTGAAATTGCATCTCCCTGACGCACGCCCTTCTCAATCTTAATTTTTTTCAGAGTCCTTACGTAATTTAACTGTAGCAGTTCCCTCTTTATATAATGTTTCCGAGCAGTTTTACAATGTTCTCATTCTCCCAGTGAATTTATAATTGCTATGTGCTCCATTGGGTTGAAAGCCTTTTCGTAATCAACAAACACCTAAGCACAGTGGTTTATTATATTCTGTAGTTTTCTCACTTAGCTGATTCATTGTGTGTGGATGATCAGTAGTCGAGTATCCGCTTCGGAATCCTGCCTGTTCTCGAGGTTGATTTTCCTCCAAATTTGTTGTTATTCTGTTCGTAAGGACTTTAGTAAAGAGTTTGTAAATGACATAATAAGCTAATGGGTCGACTGTTACCAAGATCTTTTGAGTCACCTTTTTGTAAAGTAAAATAACTATTGCATTACACCATGTTTTAGGAATTTTCTTCATTTTTTATACATTGAGTAACTATGTGAGGACACCTGTTTTATACTTCTACTTCTGCACCCAATAGTATATCTGCTACTGTTCCATCTTCTCCCGGAGCCTTCCCTCTTTTCATACTTTTAAGAGAAATATTTACCTCTTCTGGTGTTACCTCAAGTATTTCACTTGCGTCAACTGAAAGTTAGCTATTGGTACTACGGTCATTGATGAATACAGTTCTTTGTAAAATTCTTCAACTCTCTTATTCTTAACTCTGCATTTAATGACTTCATCGTTTTTGCCTCTCAGTGAAGTAATTTGTTGCTTTCCTAATGCCATTTTACTTCAGAAAATTTTCAGACTTTTTCCTATTTTTTGATGGTTTCTTTGATCTGATCCATGTTTCTCTCTTTTTTCTTCTCTTTGTCTCTTGTTGATAAGCTTATTTAATTCCGCTCGTTCTATTTCATCTTTCTTTGTTTTTACTTTCATTTCATTTCTTTTTTTCATAAGCTCGAGTGTCTTTTCCCAATACTTCTTGGCTTCGGTTGTATTAGGTTTTCCTATTACCTCCGCTGATTCTATTATCACTTTTGTTAGTCCGTCATTCAGCTCATCTATGTCATATTCAGCATTATTTAGAGCCTGAAATTTGTTCCTTATTTCCAACTGAAAGGCTGCATTGTTTTGGTTTACTTTTACTGGGCATATTATTTTATCTTTAATCATCTTCTTTCTTTTACTTCTGAAATTGAATCTGGCTATGCAACCCAACATTCTATGGTCACTTCCTATATTTACTTTGTTGATAACTGTGACATTTGTGATCGTGTTATCCTTATCTGCTGTAATGAAGTCGATTTCATTCTTTGTTTCTCCATTTTGACTTCTCCAGGTCCACTTTATCCCTGTTCTTTTGTGAAAGAATGTGTTCGTTATTCTCATGTTATACATTTCAGCAAAATTTACCAGCATTTTTCCTCTCTCGTTCCTTTCTCCCACTCCAAATTTTCTCATACATGCATCTCCAGTTTTTGATTTCCCAGTTATTGCAATGAAGTCTCCCATGGGTAGAGCATATGTGGTCTTCTCTTCTTCCATAATCTGGGACATGTCATCATAGAATGTTTCTATTACTTCACCTGAGCT
The DNA here is from genome assembly GCF_032717465.1 of Coenobita brevimanus. Lineage (NCBI taxonomy): Eukaryota > Metazoa > Arthropoda > Malacostraca > Decapoda > Coenobitidae > Coenobita > Coenobita brevimanus. The sequence continues at coordinate 16,853,054 of NC_137043.1, read as the reverse complement.
TTGAGAAGTTGGTGGATGTACTTGTATTACTTTCAGGGTATATTTTTTGCCAGTCTAATTACCACCAGTGCTGCTCTGTCAGATACACTGCTGAATTTAACAATGTTGTCTGCAAGATTTCTGTTAATTAGAAATCCCACACCACTAACTCTTTCATTTTACCTTCCTCTGTAGTAAAATCTGTGGTTTCTGTCTCGAGCTGAATTACTTATTCTTTTCTGTGGGTCTCACTCAAACCTACAATATTCCAACTAATGTTTTCCAATTCAGTCATTAAGTTATAAAGTTCATAATTTCTGCGAGGCTTCTTACGTTGTATGCCAGATCTTCATGGATTTCAGTTTGTTTAATAACCCAGTCTCTAAGTGGCCAACACAGTGGTTATTCACTTTCGGTGGCACACTGCCCGTAAGCACAGGAGGCAGTACGGTTGGACCTTTAGTAGACGATGATCCAACAGGAATGCTCGTCAAATCATTTGCAATAGAACTTAGGTTTGATTGGGAGGATTGTGGCGAATAATCTCACCTCCCTGCCACATAGTCTTAGGTGAGATGTAGTTTTTGTGTCACCTTACTCACTTATTTGGAGGAGCCCTTTATATCTATGGGGAGTCCCATGGTCCGCGACATCTATGACGGTACCTCATATATCTACAAGGCCTTCCCCTATCCTCCACCAGGGGACGCTTCAGGTAGCAGTGGGATCTTGCCCATTGATTAGATATACAGTACAGATATATATATATATATATATATATATATATATATATATATATATATATATATATATATATATATATATATATATATATATATATATATATATATATATATATACACACACACACACACATAAATCCCTGAGGAAGAATGATTACAAAATCTCTGAAACAACATTGAATACGGCCCAAAACCCCACGGGTCACCGCGTGAAATTTTAACAGAACTCTGATTGCGCCAGACACTGTACAACCCGTAGAACTGTATGTAAAAAAAAAAAAAAAATAGTCGAATGTTGTTTGCAGTTGACTGTGGAATCAGGCCGGCTGCTGAATAATTGATTCTGCCTGTTGGCCTTCATTTGTGCCATTGTTTACTGCTGGTGGCTGTGGCTCGTCCCTGCGGCCCAGCCCGGTGTACGATCAATATAGTGCAGTATCGTGTGGTGTAGTGTATTATCGCGTAATGTGGTATGGTGTGCAGTGGTGCTGTGTGGTATGTCATTGGGTGATACAGTGTAGTGTTGTCTAACGTAGTGTAGTCTGTCCTGGTTTAGTTTAACGTAGTGTAGCGTAGTCTAGTGTGTGGTACGCTGTCGTGTTACGTGCTATGGCGTGGTGTAGTCTGGTGTTTTATCGTGTGTTGTGTTCCATAATGTAGTTCAGTGTAGTTTAGGATAGTACAATGCGGTGTGCTGTGGCTTGTGTGGTGCTGTGTCGTGTGTTGCGGTGTGATGTGTGGTGTGATGTGGTGTTGTGTGCTGTGGTGTGGTGGCATTGTCTTTACTGTAGCATAAATAACACACCGAGTTACGTTACCTCACTGGCACATAGGTCTCTACCCGTCGCATAATTGGCGAACTTTGATGTACGCGCAAACATTATATTGACAACATTTGTACATTTTAGTTAATAATATTTCTTTTCTGTCTATTTATATCTTCTTCACTTCTGAAAGGAGCACATATGAAAATTGGATCAGTGTCGGGGAAAATCCTCATTTCGGCGATGACGGTATATCACACACACATAATCATGTCAGGAACATCCCTACCCGCCAGTGAAGAGACTGGTACAACCATGGTGGCATGTCTAGTCACTAATGAAGCCTAAAATTTGAATAAAATACTCCACAATGTCTATTCGCACACATATGTTACTCCTTTGAAAGGGAAAAAAAAAGTCCTTGTACTCCTTCTCATTCCTTACATGTGTAGCACTTGCACACAGAGTTTCATGTAATCATTGTCATAAATTTTCCTTAACTCCTTAAGGAGACAAGTGATTTGTTACCTTCGCCAGGGCTATATTACCTCTTTCGGCGCATGAAAGCCCTGGGTTGTTGAAGGTTCATAACTCAGTCTGACTTGTATCCTTATAATTTGCAGCGTCCTTTAGCTATGTTTCCCATGCCATCATAACATACCAAAGCAAAATACATACAGTACATTCTGCATTCCTTCAGGTGCAATTGCAGACAAGTTGGAATACTACAATCGCTGTTTTGTTGGTTGTATTTGGCAGTCCAGACATAGTGTTATGCAGGATGTATGAATAAACTTCTTATGAACTGATGTGTCTAACTAGTTGTTTAGAAATCTGATTGTATATCAGCCCAGGAATCGATTACAAGATAAAGATACCACCAGCTGAGCAGTGGGAATGTGGTAGGTTCAGCAGTCCGCAGCTGTACAATTGCTGCAAAAAGTACTGGTGCGAAGCGGTTCTTATGCCATCCGGAAAGATTCAACCATGCTGACATAACGGACTTTTAATACATGTATTTAACATACAACACAATTCTCTTCACACCAAACAGACTACAACTGCTGTATTAATTTATATGGCACTCATCTGCCATCAAGGCTGCCTACGCTTGCGAGGACATATCCACATTCCCCTTATTCTTTCACCTGTGTGATTTAATATTCAATACACGTTGTGCACAGATACTCTCTGCAACTAATGTTCAACTGTGAATAAATGACATGAGGACACCTGCTTCATTGTCACTATGGTTGAATCCTTGGCGCAGCTCCTAACACTTCCATGAAACATGATTCTTTACCAAGGGTTTAACTCGGTGGCTGGATTGAAATAAACCTCGAGGTTTGGCTCAGTCTTTGATGATGATGATGATGATGATAATAATAATAATAATAATAATAATAATAATAATAATAGTAATGAAAATAATTGTAGTAGTAGTAGTAGTAGTAGTAGTAGCAGCAGCAGTAATAATAATAATAATAATAATACGGTAGTTTCATATTTACTTGTGTAACCGCAGCTAGGGAGCCTCGCCATAGCTGTTTATGGTACTGATTGCCTTCTTAGTTATGCAAATGCCGCTTTTGTGTTCACTGCCTAAAAACTTCATATGAACGCAACATAGATATCTGCACAATTATGTGTTATAACAAATAGTTTAGTGGTGAAAAATAAAAAGTATGAGTCATTTTTATGATCAGGTGTTTATCAGACATTTATTTTAATGTATAAATTTTAGCATCATAAACTGTGACATTTAAAAGTAGTTCAAGGTCATTCATATTTGGAACATGTACTTAGACTGACTTAAGGTAGCTTGATGTGTAATATTTGAGAGGATCTACAGACAGGTGTGGAAGAAATAAATGAAGCATGGGTACATTTTACATCTGTCTCAATAACTGGCTAACAATATTCTTAACAGCAACCATACTCCTTTCAGTTAATGAGAGAGACCACAGCTATATATCTGTCAAGTTACAGCTTTACAGCTTGTGTTTTTTTTCTAAAACGTGTTACAAAGCAAACACTGAGTAGATTTGAATTCGACACTTTCAGCTAGGCTAAATGGCAAAGTATTCTGCCAAAATTCTCAGTAAAGTTTTTTATCATATGATTTTCAACCAAATGGCTGTACCTCAATAACCTCCTGAGATATTTCAATTTCAAATATGCAATATTTGCACAAAAAATGAGTATATGACCTTCAAAAATATTCAAGGTCATTTATATTTTGAACAAGTACATAGGTTACCTTAGGTAATATGAAGATCTAAGAAAAAAAAGTGTAAAAAATAATAACTAGTTAACTATTTACTTATTGTGTACTGTGTAGCCACAATTTGGAAGCTTCGTCATAACTATTTATGATATAATTAAAAGGTATGAAATTTTGGCATCATAAACAACTCTTTAATCTTTAAAAGTAGTTCAAGGTTATTCATATTTGGAACATGTACTGAGATTAAACTAAGGTAGCTTCTTGTGTAAGATAACAAGATATGAGGACAAAGGTGTGGAAGAATGCATGGGTACATTTTACATTTGTCTCAATAACTGGCTAACTGTATGTTTAACTGTAACCATATTCCTTTCAAATAATAAGTGGGACCACAGCTATATTTCTGCAAAGTTACAGCTTTACAGCTATTGTGGTTTTCACTAAAGTGTACATCAAAGAACACACTGAACAATTTTGAATCTGGTATTTCAACTAGGCTGAATGGGATAATATTCAACCAAACGTCTCATCAAACTTTTTTTTTTTCATGGGATTTTCAACAAAATTGCTGTATCTCAATTTGTTTATGAGATACTTCAATTTCATATATGCAATTTTTGCAACAAAAATTAGTATATGACCTTCAAAAATAAGCAAGGCCATTCATATCTGGTACAAGCACTTAGGTTACCCTAGGGTACCTTCCAGTATAATATCAGATCTAAGTGCAAAGAAAAATAATAATACTTATGAAAACAGTAAGTTTTGTGATTTACATTATATGGCGAAGCTTCATAATACTTATTAAAACAATAAGGTTCGCAATATATATGGCGAAGCTTAAGAGATGAGGAAGAATGAAAATATCTGGTTTCAAAAGTAATCTGTCGAAGGTCAAGGTTATGCAGCAAAGTCAAACATTTGACCCTTGGACCAGCTGGTGAGTGTGGGTGTTGCACTCTCCTCCTCGTCCTCCTTCTACTGCTCCTCCTCCTCCTCCTCATCATCATCATTATTATTCCTTCCACCATCTGTGCTTCAAATTAGATCAAAACTTTTCTTTTGACTTTGGCCAGTGACTTTCAAATTTGTCCTTTCCCTGTGACCCTGGCCTTTGACTGATTGTTTCTCAAATCAGCTCTTTCATGATGTTTTAACCTGAACGTTTTCATAGAGTTTAGACTAAATAAGATAAAACCTGTTGAAGTTTATCTTGAAATGTAACATTGATGTTTGATCTACTGTTATCGAAAACATTCGGTTAATCATTTGGGTGATCCTCAATTAATCCACCAAGTTGGACTCAGACCAGATAAAAACAGTCTAAATTATTTTGCTCAGATACAGACACAAGAGTCGAATACTGACCTGGCCCTGTGGCCTTCACCTGTGTCTGATTGTTCTGAAAGTTAAATTTCTTCGTTCTTGCATGACTCTTAACATTTCCAGCAAGATTAGTTCAATTCAGATAAAAACTTCTTAAACTGACCTTGACTTGCGACCTTGATTTTCGACTGATTATTTTCGGAGCAGAATCCTTTCACTCCTGCATTATCCTCAGTACCTTCTCAAAGTTTGCTTTAAACTTGATTAAAAAAAAAAAAAAAAAAAAAAAAGGTTCAAGTTGACGTTGCCATCTTTGACGAGTGGATCAAAAGTCAACAGATTTACTCCTTGACTGACCTTCGTCACTTCCACGATGTATAGTTAAACTGTATGAAAGGTGACTGAGATATATTGTTAAAAGGCACACACGCACGGGTTGAATTTTGACCTTGTCCTGTGACCTTGAGCTTTGACTGACTGTTCTCAAAATTGAATCAATTCATTCTTGCTTACCCTCAGACTTGCCTCCAAGTTTGGCCTAAACAGAATCAAAACATGATGAAAATTATTTTTCTAGGTAAACATTTGACCTTACTCTGTAACCTTGATCTCTGCCCTCTTGTTCTTAGAAAAAAAAAAAAAATCCTTTTTGATTGTCATTCAACCCCTTTGCTAAATTTCATTTAAAACTTTTGACTTCCCTTTAAACCCTTCCACCTAGTTTGGTTAAAGTCACACACACACACATACTGTACACACACACACACACACACACACACATATATATATATATATATATATATATATATATATATATATATATATATATATATATATATATATGCACTGAAGCTCGCGCGCGCGCGCGCAGGAGAAAGTCTCTGAACAACACCCGCTCTCGCTCTGTGAGCATTGCTGTAATAATAATAATAATAATAATGATAAGTTATTATTATTATTATTATTATTATTATTATTGTTATTATATTATTGTTGTCAATATTAATAACCAGTAAAGTGCGCTTTGTGAGCGCGTGACAAGCCAGCGTAATTGCGGCGTTCACCAGTTAGAGCCAAACTCGAAATTTCAAGCGATTCCTATGACTTTATGGATAAGTTTTCAGTTGATGTAAAAAATATTTGAATGTATGTATCACAAGCGGAAAGAATTTCAACCCTACTTCACATAGGAGCAGAGTTACTACCTTGTGCCTAGCATGAAGGTCGGGCCAGGCCAGGTCGGGCCGGGCCGCTCATTTCCAAACTTAACTGAGATTTATCATCGTTCTCTCGCTCGTTATAATAATAGTCGCTGTAATAATAATAATAATAATAATAATAATAGTAATAATAATAATAATAATAATAATAATAATTGCACTAATAATAATGGCAATAATAAAAACATGTACAATAATATTAATGTGAAATAAAGCCCGTCCACTGACTTTATGACCCGCACAGCGCCACGAAACCGGCAAAAGGAGGTTAACGCAATGAGTGTGGCGAGCAGAGGAATGGGAGGCATGGCATGGTGACAAGTAGGGTGGAGTAGGGAAGTATTCACGGTAAAATGGGTCTTGTAGGATTAGCGGGTTTAGTGCACTGGAGGCTTAATTTATGACGTGCAGCAAGGAAAAAAAAAAAACTCTCTGGGATAAAGAAATTGGTGTAAGGAACAAGAAAAAGGGTGAGGTGAGCTGAAACTGCGGTGACACTGTAATAATGCTGCTATAGAATTACCACACATTCGATGTAGTGCTACTTCGGGTGTCTGCACTTTCCTCTCTTCCATCCTTCCTCTTCTACCTTTCTTTCCTTCTTTCTTTCCTCTTTCTTCTACCTACAGGTGACTTTACACTCCCTTTTCTGTGTTTCTTTCCTTCATTCTTTCCTCTTCCTTCTGCCTATGGGTGACTCTACACTGAGTGACAAGCCAAATGGTTTGCTGTACACTAGAAAATCATTTACTACGCTGGGTGGTAACCATATAACCAAATCACGGCACCTGGTGGTTCAATGGGTAATTAAGGTGATCCAATCGGATTGAGCCTGTGTAGGCTTATATCGAAGGGGTGGTTGGGGTTTGTTGCTTACATAATGCCACTCAGGGATGAGTGAGGCTGGTCGCTCTCATCTTAAATGTCAGGACCAACTTGCCTAGCCCCGGGTTCCTGCGCTCCTTATGGGGCGACATAGGATTGGATGGTGGATGATGGATGGAGTACTGTGAATTGTCTCAAAGCTTCCTCAATGACAACACGGTAAATTAGCGTTGCTCTCATTTACCTGGTGTCTTGCTATCCTTCTAAAAATGAGAATACAATGATGTTCAGGTTTTATTGTCTGAAATAAGAAGAGAAAAGCATATTATTCAGCCCGCCTGGTATTGTTGTGTAAGAGAGAGAGAGAGAGAGATATGGAGACAGAGATGGAGACAGAGATGGAGACAAAGATGGAGATAGAGATAGGGATGGAGATGGAGATGGAGATGAATAGAGACGGATAGAGATGGATAGAGACGGATATTGATGGAGAGAGAGAGAGAGAGAGAGAGAGAGAGAGAGAGAAAGAGAGAGAGAGAGAGGTTTCTAAAGTAAGTGAGAGCGAGTATGTAAGTGATGGTAGCTGAGTATGAGTTAATAAAACTGAAAGTGTGCAGCAAAGTGAGAGTACAAAAGAGTGTTCGAGAGGAAGTATGAGAGAGTATGAATGTGATTCCGAGTGCCAGAGTGATACACTGTGGATGAAAGTGAATGGAGTTTGTTAATGCAATGCGAGTGAATGCGAAAGTCATGCAAGAAAGTTAATGGTCGTGAATGAGGAAACGAAAGTGCGTCAAAGTGAATAAGAGTTTATGGGTAGGTAAGTGAGACAAAGTAAGTCAGGCTAATGTTTCTCTCTCTCTCTCTCTCTCTCTCTCTCACACACACACACACACACACACACACTTCTCACACAGCACATTCTCGTTCACTCATTCACACATTCAGTCACATTCATACTCGTTGACATTCGCCCACACTGTTTAGTCACTCTACTCTCACGTTCTCACTCGCTACCCCATTCACTACATCACATTCGCCATTATACTCGCTCCCTAAATAGATTCTCTCTCTCTCTCTCTCTCTCTCTCTCTCTCTCTCTCTCTCAAAACACACACACACACACACACACACACACACACACACACACACACACACACACAGCTAAGCTTTCACACACGTTAACACCTACTCAGTCTCACATCATCGTCAGGTAGGATTTTGTAATGAATATTAGAAGGACGAAAGCGTGAACAAGCCCTCATTTTCTGCTGATAATTTTTGCCGCATTGTGCCGATGATCTAATATGATGAAACTTTCTGTATCGTCCCTGATTGCATTTTGCAATGCGGGATGGAGGCTGATCACATTTTAATATATACCGGTGTCTCACAAATGACAGTTTAATTTTAAGGGCTTGCATAAACCTGTACGCACTATGTTTTAATATATATATATATATATATATATATATATATATATATATATATATATATATATATATATATATATATATATATCTATATATCAAAAGAATGAATGTACATATATATATATATATATATATATATATATATATATATATATATATATATATATCTAAATAATGAATGTACACTTTATTTATTTCCCATGAAAGAAATAACATCTACTTATTTATCATTACCATCGTGAAAGAGGTCTGACCACACATCAGGCCAGCCATAAGTCAGAGATAGTCTTGAGGTTTGTTTAAACCCAAAAGCCGAGAGAACACCTTGTTGAACACCCAGTGTTAGTGTTACCAGTTGCGCTCAACTCACTGACGAGGTTTAACCTGCTGTCCTTGTCTTATTTGAAATGGTCCACACATTCATCCACACATTATTGAGACTCCAGCAATAGTGGTTCCACCTCACAAACTGAACCATCTGCACCATTTTTATTATATTTTTCTTGACAGGTGCACTTACATGCACCGATGTGAAAAGAAGCAGTACTCGTGTGTAGATTGAAAAGTCAGAAAAATGACCAGTCTTTGTCATATGCTCTTCCGTTGTTAAATATCTACTCTGCCTATGATCATAACGTCTAAACACACTCTCGTGTTCCTATTAAAGCAGCAGACTTCCTTATCCTATAATATTCACGAATATATTTATTCATCTATTTTAGTCTGTGCAACTCATACATATTCGTAAACAGTCCGATTTCTACTGTTCACACTCTGCATTTTTCACCCTCATGTCATAACAAAGATTCACATCTTCAGTGTAATTATGGGCATTAACTCCCCTGCATGCAATCCTCTTGCCATCTACATACTGCAACATGCATATATCCTACTGAAAATAAACAGGTTACGCAGCATCGTCTGCGAAAAATATCTAAACCAAATTCCTTTTTTCAACTCTCTGACGTCATGAGCTTGGGAAGCTCTGTATTAACTGTTCTTCACCAGTATCAGCATAATGCAGGTTACTGTTCTCGTGCATGTTGTTTTGATAAATTCTGTTAGTACTGAACGCATTATTATGTAAAGTGCAAAAGGAAGAGATGTCAGTGAGTCTCTTACGCTCACGAGAATGTGGTTCTATGTTTGCTATTTCCATGCCAGTGGTCTTCAACCAAAAATCAGCCGACCTCCCAGATGTTAGTTCAGGATTGCAAATCGGATGGTTAACTGAGTTGTCATGTCCACAGTTGATGGAAATCAACGTGAAGGAAAAAATTTGCCCATCCATCTTAATGAGAAATTAACTGAGCTTTCAGTGACGTTTCAGCTTGTAACACACATGGCCTAATATAATTATGGAAGATGATCCACTTGATGCTGTCACATCCGAATCAGTACAGAATACAGGGCCGTATTTCTAGGGGACGACAATGATTTTGTAACCCCTCTTCCTCATCAATATATCTGGCAAATCACACGCCGGTCGCCGTCATCTGTGTTAATGAGATTGTTGCTTAACCCCGGTCTGTCTGGCCGAGCAGAGCTTTCGACCACAAGTCAGCAACTGGTTCTGTGAGGCCGTCCTACAGGTACTGTGTAGTATATTATCCTATGCCCCTTGTAGGGATCTGGTACTCATTATGGAAGGCAGAGCAACATCAAGGCCGGACCAGGGTCCTCTCTACAACAAGGTGCCAGGAAATGTGAAGAGGCTTGACTCCCGGGCGGACGCCACAGATGCTCCACCCAAAGTGCACAGCGCCACCTTGAGTAGACTCCTCGTCAGTGCTATAATGATGTAAACTATGTTGATATAATAACTAATTCCACATTTCATACAAAAGAAAGAGAAGTCCAAGACGGAAAAATAAATTCCTAAGGAAGGGGGAATTCGCAGTTTTTCATGCCAAGAAGAGGGTACCCGTATCTAGGGGCACTGGTAAAAATAAATAACGAAATGCATCGGAAAACGTTCAATGGCAGAAGTACGTTTAGTTCAGTATTATCTTTACTGGCTTTTGGCCAATGTAATATTTTTAATATGACTGTTATATGCTTATCAGCTCCCTTGCTCGGATGACGTACTTTCTGCATTATTGTTGTTGCCTCAAATGATTTTTATTAAGAGAGATATTTGCATACACTCGGATTTATGGCCTGATATCAGCTCGATTAAAATAACAAAATGGTAATGATAATGAAGGAGCTAAAAACGGCATCACGCACATACACACCTGCTTCAGCTACAGAGAGAGGGGACTATCCCCTAAGCTCCAGCATTTAGGCCCAGGGAGACAAATACAGAAATACACAAGCGCCTTCATCTAAAGTCCATTTGCAAACAATATCTCGCTCCACTGAACACATTCACTCCGTTTTACACTTCTGGCGGTCCGAGCGATGCAGGTGGAGAGTGGGGCTGCAGGCGGGAGGGAGGCGTGGTGCGAGGCAAATGATGGATGAAATGTGCTTATATCGGGGAGCTGGCGGCGCAGTGGCAGTATATCAAGCTCGTAACTGAAAGACATGTAGTTCGTTTCTTACGCCGGTTAGACTGTTGGACGAAGTCTGTTTCCCATTGTCCCTGTTCAACCAGCACAAACAGTTTAGGACATATCTGTAACTTCGATTTTTGCCTGTTGTTTTGTAGGTGAAGACTGGAACTTGGTGTATACTGGCTATCCGATTTAATTAACCTGGTACTGTGGATAGGCTCTGATTATATTATTGTGCTTTTGTGTGTGGTATTACAGATTCGATTGGCGTGGTGATATGAAATGTGAGTTTGATTGAACTCCACATTATAGGTGGCATAAGACGATTCGTTGTACATTTTTCTTGGAGTTATATGAGTGCATACTAAGCCTTAGTATTCTCTTTGGGCTATCTGAATCTTTTTCATACGGCCGTAGTGGCTCAAGGTAGGATATACTGTGCAAAATGAATCGCTAAGGAACAGCTGCTCTAAAATACTAAGAGCCAAAAAAAAAGATATGGCTCTCAAGTGTCAAGGTACAGTTAGGGAAAAAGAATTCACTCAATATTTCATTTCTTCTGGTTCTCACTCTCCTCTACTGGTTAATATTTCCCACCTGAGAGAGGCTTAGCATGTTTCTTTGTTTAAGAATAATATATTGCCATGATGCATCGGGATAAACACTGACGAACACACCTTAAGCGAGAAGTCCAGGCACCGTATAGCTGTGCTCAGAAGTTCCTGGGACAGAGGTTTGAATTATCAGCGGCAGAAAATATGGAGGGAATGCTTAAAGAACATTATACTGTATTAACATCACGATGAACCACGAGGATAAAGTTGGTTCTGTTCATTCATTTAGATACAGGATGACTTGTGGAAATCTATATTTAATGGCTGACACGAACTTAAAACTATTGCCCTAAACGATGCACCGCACACTATGCCACGAAATTGTGAAGAGAAATACACCAAACAAATGTAGTGTGAGATATGTGTAGTGTGGAAGTGGAAGAAAATGAGGCTTGGGATTAATACTTCTTGACTGGTCGAGGGTGATTAAGGTAGGCAATCATTTTTCACCAGGTCACAATCTTCCGCTAAGTTACGATAGGCAGCAATCGAATTTACGTCCAGGTCCCCAAGCATAACGAAGGGTGATCAGGGACAAGAGTGAAATTCGTCCAACGGTTCAACCGACCCAAGAATCAAACTCTGGCTTTTCCACATGCGGGCTGGAATTGCTAACCACTGCACTACCGGCTTCCCTGGTACAAAGAGGACGTTTGATGCTTTTGCTTGTTATTGGGAGGCGGTCTGCGTTTCGTCAGAGGGTGAGTTGTTTAGGATCTGTTTCAAGTTGATGTGTTGTTTTGCCTAGTTGGAAATTGGTGTGTTTCACCATCTCTTTCTCTTAGGAACTAAAACAGGGACTAACACTGTAAAGCTGACGGTTGCGTGTCATAGTCTGGAGGAAAAGGGAAACTTGGCAATACCTGAATGTCTGCCTCAGTGGCCTCGTGTAGTCGATAGCGAGTTAGTAAGTCTTCTTTCCCCTATAGTTCCCATTTGTTGCTGATGGTTTGACTTCGCCTTTAACACTCAGGCTCCTACGACTCACTTCAACCAGAATACAAGTATCGTGGGTTAGCTGAAGAATACTAAACTTGTCCTGATCATAATTGTTAATGGTGACAGTATTAACATTTTGACTCTGGTGGCTCACTTTCAGCTGAATGCAGTCATCTGACGTTGCCTGATATAAAATGCTAGATCTGTTCCCATCATGAGTTAGTTAATTGTGATCAAAATATTAACTCAAAATGTTACGATTCTTTGTCATGGCTACCTAAAAGATTCGCAGAGTCTTCCCTAGCATGAGAGCTAGTATTGTCCTATACCGTAATTAACCTCTCGCCGTTTGTATTACTATGCACATATAATTATTGTTTTGTTCATTGGTACATTTTGTTTTTTGTTTTGTCTTTTTTTCAAATGTAGGCCAAAATTCTCATTGATTCGCGGATTCATTTACATCATCAAATTTTCCTGACCTGTATATATTATTTCTATACACGTGTTTTACAAGTGCTTCTTTCATTTTCCCCAGAGTTCTGTTATTTCGTTTTGTATTATTGATTTTGAAGAAGAAGAAGAAGGAACAGCTAGGTAAATGATGCTGGCCTCCGTGCCACTAGTTGTAACTACTGTAAGTATCGATTAACCTCTTCAGTCTAATGGCATGCATTTGGTTTAGTTCTTGCTACATCCAGACGATTTATTCAGGCAAGACGAGAGCCGCTGTAATGGGAGAGATAAATGAAAATAAAACTAACATCTCAGTTCGAAAAGTCACTCCTAATGTAAGCAGATTCTCAAGTGTGCAAAAGTAAAGAGGAAAATACGTCATCGGTTTTCAAGAGATTAAAAAAGAAGCCAAACAAAGGAGCCACGCAAGAACGCACCAACAGGGAAATTCCTCGCCAGTTTTCTTCGACTCTGTTCAATTTACGAACAGTCAGCGTTCCAAGGCAAGAACTTACCAGCAACTTTCTGACTCCCTCTCCTTGAATCTCTCTCTCTCTCTCTCTCTCTCTCTCCTTTTTTTTTTTTTTACTGATCTACAGCACTCTCTTTCCTTACTTTGTGTTTATCTGCTATTAATACTTTATTCCTTTCCTTCCAATCTTTCATGCCTTCCTCATTTAACGTTAATATAGAAGGCATGAAAGTTACGTGATGGCGATCATTATCCCCTCATTTGATGTAGTGCTGCCCATTTCTTTCTTAGGTGACTTTACATTGAGTGACAAGCCTGTAATACAAGAATCCATTTACAGTGCTGTGTGGTAACCATATAACCAAATAACGCAGTGATGTGGAGCCTATTATTGTGCCCCTGTTAACTGGGTGGAGAGGCGCAAATGCGGTGTCCATCCCAGAATCAACCTCCACACTCTTCTCCGTGCTTCGCCCCGCCTCACTGTGGCGAGGCGCTGTCCACCACAAGGAAAAATCGGTTCACTGTAACGGACAGCCTTACAGGTGCGATTGCTTGCCTGCATTTAATGGGACTGCTCGATCAAACAAACTGTGGTTGATCTTCTACTACTACTACTACTACTACTACATTATTTTAGCAGATATGTTTTCACCTGATTTAACTGAACCTCTGCCTCAAAACTGAATACAAAGTCGTAGTTGCATGGTCTTCGATGATCCTCTGTTATAAGATAGAAATGAATCTCTTGGGATATGGTCTGTCTGAACCTCCAGTCTCACAGTGTTTGCCTCAGCTGCCTTGAAATGGGTTAGGGATCGTCACAAAATTGATACAAACGTGCTAACCTAATTCCTTCAAGCATGTTATTGCCAATACCATTTTTTTTTTTCCAGCATGTAATGAGTAGGACTACCAGTACTTCTTCAATTTCTTCTCATCCGTTTTCTCATCTCATTGCCGACCACTGAACTTGCTCTGGCAGATATGATTTACATCAGATGTATGCACTGTATGTATAGTAACAGCCAGCTTGCAGACGTTAAGCATGAGCTGGCAACTCCACTTCACATGTTCAAGACGTATTTTACTGGTCCTGGAGGGCAGCAGTTATTGATCCACAGGGCTGAAGAAAACCACTTTATATTGTTGAAGTGACCAACCACAGCCAGTACTTGAGGCATGGGCAAACACATTGAAGACTTTCGGGGTGTAGGGTCATTAGCATGAGTGGAAATTTGGGTTAAAGTTCAGCTTGTGGGATAATTTATTTCTGAAAGGGAAATTTGATATGTAGAAAAACGAAATGGAAAAAAAACACCAAGGTTAGTTAAAGAAAGGAGAGAACATATGATCAATAACATGAGGAATAAAATGCAAACAGAAGGATACTAATTTGATGTACTGAGGTAACTGGAGGGGGAAGAACTCCATCTGTCTAGAACCATGCGCCTTAAACCCAGAAGGGGTGGTCACAAACAAATCGCCTCCATGTTGTCTTACCCTCTGAGATGCTGCCCTCCCTCTAACTAACACCCCCTTCTCCCATATATCTTTCCACACCATCGCTCTTTATCATCATTGGTCTCCCCTCCCATCTCCCTCTCCATTCTGACGCTCACACTCTCTTTTAGTCAGTCTCTTAATCTCCATCCTTTCCACATGGACAAGACATCTCAGACTATTTCTCTTAACGTTTTCAGTCACATCGGAATCAACACCACAGTGCTCTTTAATTTCCTTATTTGTCTGTCTGTCTCTTCGTGTAACTCTACAGGTATACCCTCGTCTCTGATAACTGATTTTCCCTGCTCTCTCACTCTTTAATTGTGTCTTTTCACCAAGATCCAAACTTCCCTTCTATATGTTAAGTGTGGATATCATAATAGTGTCAAACAACGACTTTTTTTACTTCCACTCCCGCTTCCCTCTATTTCATCACCGCTTTCGCTGAACCAGCAACTCTTCTTCACTGCTGTACCCTTTCATGGAAGTAGTTTATTATGCAGACAGTGTGAACATTATTATTAACAGATTGTAGTGAGAATGCTGAATTTAAAAAAAAAAAAAAGTACTTAGAAAATATTGAAGTAATGAAAAAAAAAAAAAGTTGAATGTATGGTCCAACATGACTTGTATCAAGATGAAGAAACTAATAATAATAACATTAAAGTAGATATTTTTTTCATCGTGACTACTGATTCAGAAAATAGTATGTCTGCGTTCCACAACGGCATTAGTTAAGAGCGCTCCGAGCGGTGTGACGGTCTGGCCATGCGAATAGGCTTGGTCCCCAACAGGAAACAGGCGATTTTTCAGTCATCCAAAGCCATCATAAAAAACATACAAGTGATCTACATTTTATCGTGGTGAACTACATTAGTCTAGTGTCGGAATCCTTTACTTTGACGAGAGTTACGTGGCCTAGACATTTACTTCGATAACTTATTACATGAAGAACAAAACTTTCATTATTCTTCTCGGTCAACTTTGTCACGTACGCTGGGAGCGGTGGCTGTACTGTGGCCGCACTCAACAGCAGCCACAAAGGAAAGCCAAGGGTCCTCACTAAGATAACATTTCCTCAGCAGTTTGCCAGAATAAAACATACTGTGTTCTTCGACCTTAGGGGTTCAGTGAAGATACAGTGCATGCATTACACTGGAAGCTGCTGACTGAACAATAAGAGAGAAAACATGGGGACATCACTTTGCTGGAGATTCTAGAGTAAGACTTTGGCACCACTCCGTCCAAGGAGAGAAATCTGACTCAAATCAGTAAAGATCATAGTGCCTCATATTCCTCCTGTTGATATGAGCACAGTGCTTTTGCGCTGATATGCTTCCCAGAACTACATTTTTGTTTCCTGCAACTTGCACCGATGGTAAAAATTTGCACCAATACAATCCAGTGTAGAGATGGGTGATTGTTCCCAGTTCACTATAGAGTAGCTGCGTGAATCGATTGCAGTTCTAAACTCGCTGACTCTGTCCTTAACGAGAGAATTTGGAGAATCCCGTACTCTTCTTATGACATTCAGTATTGGCCTATCACTGGCATTTTAGTGCATTTTTTCTAGTATTCCTGGCCATGTTTTATTTGTTTTTCGGCATTTCAGTGCAACATTCGTGACTGTAGAAACCCCAGCTGTCTATTTAGATTTTTCTCTCATATCATGTGAATCCAAACAAACGATAACCTAAGTCTTCCTGCAAAACTTAACTCATCTAGAGCAAATTAAGCAAAATCGAGTCGAAATCAAGATCCGTCCACTTAGCGATATCTGGACACTTTTAATTTCAGAATGAACTACATAGACAGAAGGAAAGACATAATATTATGAGGAAGATGTTAACTGAAAAGTGTCCCAGCGCGTGGAGGACATATTTCAACCATTAAGTGGAAAATTTAGACCCAGGGAAACCTAACCTTCGCCAGTGTAACGTACGTGTGGTTTACTAAAAACACCTGCAACACAATGTGGCACATTTTTATATTTGGTCTGATTATATACATGGCTGAAAATGGTGGTTTATTTTTGCATTTGAGAACTGGACAACAACAACAACAACAACAACAACAACAATAATAACAATAATAATAATAATAATAATAATAAAATAATAATAATAATAATAATAATAATAATAAATAATAATAATAATAATAAAAATAATAATAAGATTAATATTAATATTACATTAATAATGGGAATGATAATGCAAAGAAAGATTTTTCTTTGCTTCCTATAACGATGTAGGTGTACTATCAAAGAATGAAAAAAAAATAATAATAATAATTTAACTAGAGGGCCCCCCCAAGGGAGGAAACACACCAGCCGCGAGCCGACACATATCTAGCGTGGCTCGGAATATGACCTCGATTTGATTTACTTTCACCAATTTCGAACTCGTAGATTTTGATCCCAACTACATACCTGTAAAATTCTGTGATGTATCTTGAGTAGTTCCAAAGTTATCACGTTGCAGTATAAGACACACAGACACACACAAACCGAAAACAATACCAGCTTCGCTATCGCGGCTGGTAAACAGCATTACATAAGTGCAGGAGAAAGAGAGAGAGAGAGAGCCGGGGAAAGTGGGATATTGCAGCCTCTTAAAGAGGGAACTAGGTTGCAATGAATTAGTGTAAGGAGGACAAGTAAATAGTCGTAAATCTTCTGACTCCACCTTAATTAGAAGTGCTGCATGTGGCCAGTTCGCCCGAGCAAGGGAGTTATACACCCTATAAGGACATACGAGCAGAGTCGGCAATATAAGTCGGGTTCAGTACTGGACAGTATGGAGTTGGCTTAGTGGCCGAGTCAGTAGATAGGTGGTCTGTTGTCCTTATGGACGCAGGTTCAGATCTTGGCGGGGAGCAGGGCACTGATTAAAGATTTGAATTTCGTTAAAGTAGACTTTTCTAATCTGCCATAAAACCCTCCATGTTAAAACATCCCCGCTAATTCCAGTACATTAATACCGTATTACATAGCCCTAGCATGTATTCAATATTGACAGTGGGAGTGAGTGCTGAAGTTGTGACCTGTGAAAGTGTATGGTATGGAGAACTGATGAACTGCAGAGAAAAGTTTTACTTTTGCGAATCTAATTTTGCAAGGGAAATACCATCTTCCTGAGAAACATCACACGAATTGGTACACGTAGAATATTGAGAAGTAACGATGGATTGGCGTCTGTGTTGTTGAAGATTAGGGGACAGTTATGATCAAGACTGTTGCCAGGTGAAAGATGTAAGAAGTGAGTTTTTAAGGCATTACAACTTTTACCTGCCATGTATAATAATCTGCTACACTAAACTCTGAAACATCCACAACCCGGCCCAGCTGATCATTGCGATTTACCAGGTCGCACATACTACTTACTTCATACACATCAGTGGTCAGCAGTGGTCATCTCATTAACTCGTTCACTCGTGTTTTCTTTGTTCTAGACAAGCCTCTAGCCTTCATGGATGGTCTGACCTCAGTGGTTCAAAATGTAAATCCATTCTTGCACCTCTTTCTTGGGTTCACTTTCCTCTAATTTCCATTATTTCCCGTCAGCACATCTTTATTGATTTTTATTATCACCCATTCCTTCCATTTAGCCATGCCGCACCACACTGACGTATCTTAACCAGCCCTTTCGCTCATACTACATCTTCTACACATCTTCGTATATCATTCCTCACCGTCAAATTATCTAAATCATTATGTTTATGTGTTGAAAATATTTGTACCAAAAGTTAACGGTGTGGGCGATCTTTTCTCAGACACAGTTAAATTAATAACCAGCATCCACTATTTCATGAACAATACTTTGCCAGTAGAATGTATGAACTCAGCTTAAGGATACTAGCCACCAGAGCATAATAGAGAACTAAAAAAAGTTTAATGGTGGGCAAACTCTTGTCCTCGGTTGCTGCAGCATTTTACAGATGTGGTGGTTCTCGTTATGGCAGTGGTCCCTAACAGTATGGGGAGAATGAACAACCTCAACCCCTTCAGCTCAAGTGCCTCAAGTTTCATATTCTTGCTCTCTCATAAAAATTTAATTAAGCTCAGGAATGATTAAATTATATCGAACTTTAGAGATAAGATACAACGATATTAGTCCTTCACTACCATGGGGCTCTTATACTCTAAATATAAAAAGCTATTCATAGCAAGAATAGAAGAACCTGCCTCCTCGAACTGAAGGGTTAAGCACAGAATTTCACGAGCCATATCCACCAACATTGTCCAAGTTGTTACCATCACATAATTAATTTGAGTTTTTGGTGCAGCTGTTTCATAATGTTTGGTTTGTCACCTGGCTAGCTTACGAGCGAGTTGCTAGATTATTATTATTACTGTATAATTACTCGTTTCCGCCCAGTAGGAGCTCCGGGACGGGTATTGTTTTCACTCGGTTTGTTTGTTTGTTTGTCTGTCTGTCTGTCTGTCTGTCTGTTAACAACTTTACGCGAAAACTACCTGTGCTATTTTGGCTAAAATTACAGGGATGATGGGCCACGACCTTCTGTTTACCTGATTAAATTTTGGGTCAAATTGGGCCAAGGCCCAGGCTGTAGGCCCCCAAATTGTAAAAAAATAAATAAAAAAAATCGTTTCTCGCTATGACTCCTTTCAAATTTGTCTTATCGACATGAAACCAAAACCTAAGGATGCGTCTTTCAAGTCTGCATCCTATAACATGTCTCATTGCACCAGGCGGGTCACTCCCCAGTCACCGGTAGGGGGAGTCACTGTCAGGTAGGTAGGGCCTAAAATTTCATATGGACATAAAATTGCTCATTTTCACCTGATTTACTCTAAAATTGATATGTGACACCTCTGACGAGATATCCTGTTATGTTTATACGTCAGCACTAAAATGACTGCCGGGGATGGGTTTACTGTGCCTTGGCACCGCTTCCTGTTGTTGTTAATATTATTATTATTATTATTATTATTATTATTATTATTATTATCATTATCATCATTAATACTATTATTATTATTATTATTATTATTATTAGTATATTAAAGATTCGGTGTAGAGAAGGAATCAGTGTGTTTCAATGGATGCCAATTAAAACGTATAAGGCTCAAAAATATAGTTCCCAAACTATTAATGGCTTCAAAGGATACCTAAATCATTTCTTTCTCGTGACATTAGAGAGCCATGGGTCAGAACAAGAAGATAGTCTTTGTTTACGTGTCAACTGGAAATTCTACAAAGACCCAAAACACTTATACTTTCCTCAGTGTGTTGCAGGCTTCACCGTCTCCTTCAGGTCACAACTCATCTCTCCCCTTCCTGCACGCCTTCCATAACTTGTTTGTCTCCCAAGCTCATTCTTCCTGTACAACAATGCCATTACATCATTTTACACTCGCCTCACCACTTCCTTTCCTCCACAACATTCCCAACGCCTCTGTCTGTCTGTCTGTCTGTCTGTCTCTCTGTAATAACGTCTCCCTGTTTGTCTATCTGTCAGTCTGTTTTGTCTGTCTGTCTGTCTGTTTCTGTGTGTGTGTGTGTGTGTGTGTGTGTGTGTGTGTGTGTGTGTGTGTGTGTGTGTGTGTGTGTGTGTGTGTGTGTGTGTGTGAGTGTGTGCCTTCCTGTCTGTCTGTATGTATGTATGTATGTCTGTCTGCCTTTTTCTATGTGTGTGTGTGTGTGTGTGTGTGTGTGTGTGTGTGTGTGTGTGTCTGTCTCTGTCTCTCTCTCTCTGTCTCTCTCTCTCTCTCTGTCTCTATGTCTCTCTCTCTCTCTCTCTCTCTCTCTCTGTAATAAGGGAGGGAGTGAGTCAGGGGGAGAAAATAATTTGCTTCCTGGCGACCATTGCCCCGGATTTACTGTTGGTCATATTACTGTGTTTCCCGAGCCAGGACTTCCCACGGGGGGCATTACGGACCTCTATGTTCAGCAGGGGACAAGAGCTGGCCTACTGTACTACTGTGTCTACTTCATCTGGCCTACTATACTACTGTGTCTACTTCATCTGGCCTACTGTACTACTGTGTCTACTTCACCTGGCCTACTGTACTACTGTGTCTACTTCATCTGGCCTACTATGCTACTGTGTCTACTTCACCTGGCCTACTATACTACTGTGTCTACTTCATCTGGCCTACTATACTACTATGTCTACTTCATCTGGCCTACTATACTACTGTGTCTACTTCATCTGGCCTACTATACTACTGTGTCTACTTCATCTGGCCTACTATACTACTGTGTCTACTTCATCTGGCCTACTATACTACTGTGTCTACTTCATCTGGTCTACTATTCTACTGTGTTTACCTCAGCTGGCCTAGTATTTTGCGTCTACTTCGCCTGGCCTACTATTCTGCTGCCTGTACATCACCTGGCCTACTATTCTACTGTGTCTACCTCACCTGCCTACCATTCTACTGCTTCTACCTCCCCTGCCTACCATTCCTCTGTGTCCTTCGCCTCCGACTGTGACACATAGCATCTACTAGCAGGGCAATATACCAGTACTCTCTCAGCTAAACAAATAATTACCAGTAGAGGAAAGTGAGAGGTGTAGAGGTGAAATATTAGATTCTGCAGCAATTGAGCTTTTGCCCGGGCTCCATAACAATTCTTCCCTGTCTACTAAACCTGTAAAGCACTGCCATTTTTCTTTCGTCTCACCGCTGCCTGTACGCTTAATTATTCTTTTCCTGATAGTGACAACTTTAGAATATTAGTAAAGCTGATGGCAGATAATTTTATTCAGCTGATAGTGAGTTCATATAATACTGTCACTTTTAACCCTTTTATGGCCGAAATCACAGTGTTATTGTAGTACTGCAAACGCCACACGGCTCTGTAAAAATGAGAGTGAGTCAAAGAAACCTGATAGTGCTGTCATCATTAGGTTTCCCCGAATTCCACTGTATTCCAGCTAATGCCAGATGATAGTATGCGGCTAAATGTAGGCTGTAGGAGTCTAAGAATTTTATCACCATTACACTCATCACATGAATTCACAGCGTTTGCCTCAACCATATGGTCCTTGCCCATTTCAAGCCCTTCAGGCTGAGGACACATTAACTATTTTCTTCTTGCTATCTCCAGACGATTTAATTCAAGCGCGAGTGAATATGTTCACCTGAGAACGTTGCGTGTAGACCTCAGTGAGGACTGCAGGTCAAACCAAATACCAAAGCAAAGAGGATATTTTGTAATAAAAATGTTTTGCACCCCTTGTTAGTCAGTATTGGTGTAGTGTCGTCATAAATACCATTCTCGTCTGCGTCAGATGAATAAATTTAATCTTATTTTTCAGATGATGAGGTACACTTCATCTTAGTCATTCACTTACTGAATACGTAAATAAGTACCCGTAACTCAGTAAGGGTGCGGGTTGTATTGCACTATGGTGGTACCACTCTAAACTGGCGGTTTGGGTGGGGCGCGAACCTCTGTACAGTGTTGCTATGTTTCCCAAACCTGCGATGTGAAACGGCTCCTAGGTACGTAAAAGGCATCACAAATAAGATAAACATATATGAATACAATGTTAACGTGTGTATTATATGATAGAACAGTAAACTTATTATGCATAAAATATTTATACGGCAATACAGAAACGTGGCATAAATATTTTACAGTGTTGCTAAAAAAAAAAATTTAGTAACTATTATTGGCTTTTACCGTATTTCTGGGGTTGGTAATAATGTCACAATTATGATTATAAGATAATGTGCAGGAATATAAGTAAAAATATGCCAATTTCTTAGTAAAAAAAATACATTAAACCCTCGTGAGCGGCAACACTCACACAGACCCAGTCTAACCCGGCCAGATCTTCCTTGTGAGGAAGGGAGGAAAGGAAGGAGCGAGTGAATGAATGAAAACAAATCATGGCGCCGCAACAGCGAGGTCATCTGGTGTCATATGTAAAACAATTTTTTTTTTTTAATATGATTATATATAATAAAAACAAAATAAAGAAATGAAAGCACAAGTTTATAACATTCACTCTTAAAAGAAACAAAATTCCCCAGGGTGACGCACATCCTCCCCCAGGAGAGAAAGAGAGAGAGAGAGTGAAAGAGAGAGAGGGAGAGGCATCGCGGGTATGGAAAACGTGGCACCACTGTACAGAGGTTCGTGCCCCACCCAAACCGCCAGTTTAGAGTGGTACCATCATAGTACCCTCAAGTAGTTCTGATGCAGTTTTAACCAGATTTGCTGGAAGAACTGAGGATTGGCCAAGAAAAGAGTGATCTAATGTTTTTGAGAACATTAATTAAAATGTCAAGGCTACTTGGCAATTTCAGCTTTAACAGTTTTGATCCGATTTAGACCAAACTTGGTGGATGTGTACAAAGTAAGCCAACGATGAGGGGATTCAACTCTGAGGACAATCATTCAATGGTCATGGGTACAGGGTAAAGTCAAAGATCAACCTACATGTATATATGTTTTAGTGTATTAGTATTACTTGATGTTTGTCAGCGCCTCTTATGCTTGCCAGCACAAGTCTTTAAATGCTGATAAGGATCCGAACATCTCACTCTGTCATCAACTAATTAAGTAAACAGGGGGAATAGCTCTAGGCATGCTATACGGGACCAAGTAATAGAGAAGTAATGGACTAAGTTGGAGCATAATAGCTTTGTCTGTTTTGATTCAATTTTAACAAGACTTGGTGTAAAGCTTGAGGGTAAGACAAGATTGAAGGACTTTACCTTGAGAACAACCAGTCGTAGGTCAAGGTCACAGAGCAATGTCACTGTCCGGCCCGTGTTTGTCACTGTGGAGATTAAATGTAGAAAACAAATTTGATCTTACCTGGACCACTCTTGGTGGAAGGGTTGAGAGTCAGCCAAAGGTGTTAAATTTTTTCCCCGGTAATTTCTGATTGTCGTTTAAGGAACACTTGTTATTGTAAGATGTGATCATCCTGCATCCTACATTACTGACTGAAGTTTGTAAACATACAGAAATGTCAAACATACTGAATCATAGTATTTTCCGAGTTTTTTCTTTACACGAGCTGAGTACACCAACAAATTCTTTCCAATAGTTTGGTTTGTGGTAAATATCACTGCTGCCACTACCGCTGACAGCTGGAGATAGGTGCTGGCAATGGCTGGTTTGTCACGATGGTTTGTAGCGTTTTGTGGAGTGCAGGAGAGGATGGTTTGTTGGAACGGATGGTTATGTATATGGGTGGTTTGAAGGGATGCATGGCTTGTAGATAAATCGCTTGTAGGGATGGATGCTTTGAAGGCTTGGTGACATTTTAGGGATGGATGTGTTGTAGGAATAGATGGTTTGTATGGACGAATGCTCTGTCGGGAGGATGGTTTGTCGGGAGGATGGTTTGTCGGGAGGATGGTTTGTAGGGATGGATGATTTACTGGGATGGATGATTTATAAGGATTGATGGTTTGTCACTGTGGCCTTTAAGAGTGCATAGGTAGTCCCCCGCACTCTATGTTTTTTTTTGTCTGGTAAGCAATAGGAACACTTCTTTCTGCACTCTCCATATTTACAGTTCATATACTACTCTCTCCTCATATTCCCTACTCTTTTTTCTCATCTTTCCTTCCTGCTTTTTCATCGCCCCATTTTTCCTTTCCTTACCCCATCATTGTCATTCTCCCTTTTCATTCACCTCCTTTTTTCCTTCCTTCCTTCTTCCTCCCTGCAGCAATATTAGTCTTTATTACCGCAAAACAACTGGAAATGGCCATTAGGTCTGTTGCTGTTTCCTTTCCTTTGTTCTGCCTTCTACATGTGTCCTTAACGGATCACCTATCTAGTAGAATCGATGCATTTAGCCGGATGGATGGTCCTCCGATAAGAATTCATCAGGTATTCTGTTTGGGAAACTTACAGCTACATACAATTCTCAATTAACCCCAGTGAAAAACAGAAACTGAACAGAGTGAATGATGATTCATTAGGGAAAAACGCAGCGATCATTTGCCGAGTGCACTGATATATGAAAAAACTGCTCATCAACTTCAAACAACCAGACGATCAAAAGCATTCCCAAATTAGCAAACACTTCACACACATTCAATATTTGCACAGTGGAAAGGCAGATGCACGGATGCAGTGAACACGCTACGATCAAAGCATTCTCATCGTGGGAAACAACTTGATACAGACTTGTGGTTTGTTGGTTTTGGCTTGAAGGAAGTATTTGACCCAGGAATGTAAGGAATGTAAAGCAGTAAAATTACCCTCTCTTAGGTATGTAACCGTGGCAGATTCGGTGTAATAATTATATGCACCGAAAGTTTTCTCCTCTGTTCTTTTTCACACGATTTTTTTTTTTTACGACTCTGCGCATGGACTTGGCACTCCGTTCCCTAAAGCCCAGCAGTTCTCCTTAGCACTACTCACCTTCACATTAATATCCTCCATTCACATTGAATATATAACATTATTATCCACTACCGGTGTTAGGGTAATACAGGTGGTGTCGTTATGATAGGCCGGTAAGCTTTGTTGAAGATCAGTAAGGCTAAATAGGCGGAGATCGAACCTCGCATCTTTTCGGACAGAAGTCCAACATTCTCCCGCTTAATTTCAACCTCCCCTGCTGACAATAATAATAATAATAATAATAATAATAATAATAATAATAATCCATCCATCATCCAATCCTACGTTGCCCCGTGAGGAGCGTAGGAGCCCGGGGCTAAGCAGTTGGTCCTGACATTTAAGATGAGTGACCAGCCTCACTCATCCCTGAGTGGCATTACGTGAGCAATAAACCCCAACCATCCCTTGGATATAAACCTTCACCGGCTCAATCTGATTGGAACACGATAATTACCCACTAAACCACCAGGCTCCATAATTTGGTTATATGGTTACCACCCAGCGTAGTAAATGGTTTCCTGGTGTACAGGAAACCAATTGGCTTGTCACTCAGTGTAGAGTCACCCACAGGCAGAAGGAAGAGGAAAGAATGAAGGAATGAAAGACAGAAGAGGGAGTGAAAAGTCACCCGTAGGCAGAAGGACGAGGAAAGAATGAAGGAAAGAAAGATAGAAGAAGATGGAAGGAAAGAAGGATGGAGGAGAGGACAGGGCAGACACCCGAGAGCAGGCACTACTATTGAATGAGTGGATGGTGAGCGCCCCCACCTACCACATAATAATAATAATAATAATAATAATAATAATAATAATAATAATAATAATAATAATCTTTGACTCGAAAGCACCCAACAAACATTCTACTAAATTTCGACACGCCATCATTGATAATAAAACCAGGTCCCTGTTGGAGTCCCATTGCAGATGCGAAGAGACTAGGGTAAGGAGATATCAGTCAGTGCTTTCACCGTCAGCGTTCTACTTGGGTCAGCAGTCTCGAGTTTTTTCTGCATTAACTGATGTATAGCTCTTCCAAACTGCCAATTATCCAAAAGAAAACCACATCTTGATGCGATATGATAATACGAGTCACGTTGGGGCATAGAGAGGAATTAAACTATGGAGGCAATTAACCCTTAACACTTGAATCTGATGTCCTTTATTGATTTTTTCTTCCTACTTACATACGATTCTATTCTGATTAGACAAAAAAACTAACAGTGAGAAGTTAATGAAGGCTATAGCACCACGAATTCAAACTGTCTCTCTAGAGCTGAGAAAAGTAGTCTGGAACTAGTAGGAAAGAATGAAATTTAAAAAAGTCATTGTACTGAAGCAATGGCCACAGCCTGTCACAAGAACTAACTGATTATCCAAGTTCATCTAGTCATTTATTATATGTCTACAAATATTTTATACTTGTGTGGATACTTTTTACGTTATCGGATGGTATGTCGGGGTCAGGTATGGCCATTCCGATAGTCAGAGGCAAAAATACGCCGATTATGCCCGTGCGTCTACTTTGCACTAATGGTATGTCCGTCACTTTTCTCCCTGGCGAATCAAATCAAAGAGCAGGGAAACATACCAAGCTTCTCTCAGCTAAGAAGTGTTTGCCAGCAGAGGAAAATGACAGGAAGAAAGGGAAAAACTGAGGCGATTTTCTTATCCCTGAGTGTACATCATGGCAAAATAGGGAAAGGAGACAACGAAGGGAGAGAACCAGAGCGGAAGAGGACACAGCTGCTCATACACCCCTTCTGTTAGGTGACCTGCCTGCCCACTTTGTTTTGCTGCTTGCAGATGACGCCATTCGCTTTAGAATAGAATTTTCAAACTGGAGTGATTAACTATGACATCTTCAATATAAGCAGTCTTTCCCAAACTGGGTAAAATAATTTGGAAATAGCAAGTGTGTACCGGCATAATATGTCATCGGATTCAAAGGGTTGACTTTTGATTTAACATGGTTTTCGGAGGATATGGCCGGGATTAAGACCCAGCCATAATCCCGAGAAATATTTAAGCAAGATCTTAATTCGCAAAAAAAAAAAAAAAAAAAAAGTCTCCTTAACATTTAACTATTGTCAGAGACCGTTTTGTTTTTGCTGTATCCACAGGGGCGGTCAGACTGTGACCCTAATTGTGCCATTCATTCACTCATTCGCTGAGTCCCTGCATCTTTTGAGGGAATGGGGTCCAGTTCATACTGGGAGGTGGGGGGAAAGTGATATGGAAAGTAGGGCATTAACGCTGTTCCTGGTGTAAATCTGGGGTTTCTCTAGGACAGAGGTCAGCAATCTGCGGCTCTTTTAGGACACTTTTGCGGCTCCAGGAACTTCATAAATAATCATTTATTCTTTCAGAACGAAGGCATCATATAACAAATGCAAGGCAACACTAGATTTTAATTCAACTTTGAAAAGATCTATAGGCATCAATCGTTATGATTTCTTGAAATGCAAACCATATATGTCTTTCCTAAGCTGAACTTATTGTGAATATAATTAGATCGAACGATATCAGCGTAACGTTTTGTTTAGATTTAGAAGTATTGTAGATTTCCGTTTATGAGACAATTTTTTGTATTGAGGCTCCGAGAGTACTACATTTTTATGAAACTTCAAAACAAATGGCTCTTCTAGCTTTAACCCGCCCCGTCCCGACCACTTTTTGACCACTGGTACCCCCCAATCCCGACCATTTTTCGACCCTTTTTTTTTTTTGCTAAAACTTTCGCTTTTGGTGAGAAACATCGAAAATTCATAGAGAAATCGCTCACCTGAGGTTTAAAATACTCATTACAGGTAGGAGAGCCTCCTTACCTTACTGGGTTTTCTATCAGGCTGGCACCAAAGAAAACGAGTTCTATGGGAGGATAACTATTTCACACCACTCATAAACGGTATTTATTTATTTACTGTTACGAATTTATATGTAGTACAAGAGTATATTGGTTTTCAAGCAGTAATATAGGCATTATAAGCATTGTTTCACTCACTAATACCTGACCTTTTTTTGCCACATTACCTGATCATCATTTCTAACTGTTTCTTCCTCTAATGCTATGTAAAGTTTGTCCTCCACATTGTCATTGATTGGGGAATCACTCTGGCCCTGAATTTCGTACCGTGGCATGACATGGCTATACTGGCAAGGTCACTGATAACAGGTGAATTGCTGAGAAAAGGGCATGCAAGGGGGGGGAGGAGGTCATGCTGGGTAAGGCATTGTCTCTGCCTGGCATCTTGTTGAGGAAGGTGTCCCGTGTATACGTACCAAAAATGACTCGCGAAAATTGAAAATTGTGGAAATTATGAACCTTGCAATTGCAGGACGTTGAAGTACGTCCTCGGGATTAGCTGTGACAAAACGTGATGACGTGGAAGTACGTTCTCGGGACGGCGCGGGTTAAGGGTTGCTGACCTCTGGTCTAGGATATGTCTGAGGAGCGTGCACTGAGCATCTAGTTGACCGCATACTTTTTTCGTGCCAAAATATTCCAGAATATTACATAGGGGAGACATAACAGATAAATGGAAAGTTATTTGTACTAGGATGGGTTGTGAACCAGAAGTTATTAAAGTGCTTAACCAATAAATAATCGTTCCTTTCGTCTTAGACCATTGCAATGGTGGGTGTTGCAAGCAAAGGTGTATTCTTTCAAGTCTGTATTTTGTTACTTTAAATATTTGGTTTATTTGATAGCAGTATATGGAAAGAAAAGCATATAAAGTCAGTCTTATATACAGACTTGGTTAAGTTTGAACATATGGCCCCAGATTTTCGTAAAAGAGCCTCTTATGAACTGGCAAATAACCCCCCTAGCCTCATTTCATGCCGGAACAAAGGTCAAAAACAGACATTTCATTTAACTTCCTGCTCCTGGACAAGGCTTTCCTCCTTTTATGTTTTTATGTGTTAAATTCTGGACATAGATTTGACAATCCATTCCCTGAGGTCCAGCAGTGCTCATGCGCATCCCATAGTTTTCATATCAGCACTTAGGCAGTTTCATTAAAGGCTAGTGTGATGGTATTGTATTGGCGGGTGGGGGAGAGTTAAATTACTGTTTAATAACGCATGTATTCCGTCTATATTCATACTTGACTAGCACTTAAGCCAGCCTCTTTGTCTGCACTCTTAGGGGTGTGTGGGTGGGTTGGAGGACAGGCGGGATGGGAGTAATCGGTGGGTGGGGTAAGTCGGTGGGGTGGACAGAGTGTGTTGAATGGATGGGGTGTATAAGTGGGGAATAGGGTGGAGATGATGGGGTCGATGGACGAGGTGGGTGGGTTGGGGGGTGGGAAGTGTGCGTGGAGTGGATCGTGCCGATGAATGATTGGTGTGAGTGAATGAGTGGTTGGGCTTTGTGTGCGAGTAGGTGGATGGGCCAATGGTTGTGTGGCTTCCCAGAGGACAAGGCAGGTGACGGGCTTACTGCACTTGATGAATGGGGAGGTTATATAGGTAGGTGGGTGGGTGGATGAGGGAATATAGGGCCAACAGGAAATAGGTTCATGGCGTTAATAGGTCCGTGGTTGGAATAAGTCCATGTGGGAAAACAGGCCCGTGGGGGATACGTCCGTGGGGTAAATGGGTCCAGGAGGAAATTTTGGTCTAATGGGTAAAAACGGGTATTTGAGGAAGTAGATTAATGGGAGAAAAAAGGTTCATGTGGAGATTCAGTGTGTTTCCATGGGGAGATAATAGTTTCAGGGGAAAAGCATATCCATGGGGAATATAGGTCCATGGAGGGAAAATACGAGTAGGTCCATGGGGAACATAGGTCACTCGAGGAGAAAATGGGTTCATGAAGAGTAAATAGGTCCATGGAGGAAATAAATCCAATGGGGAAAATACATACATAAGGAAGGAAAGAGGTCCATGGGGTAAAATGGTCCACGGGAGACATAGGCCTAAGTGAGAAGGTAGATTCAAGGGGGAAATTAGGTCTATGGGGAAATAGGTCCACGAGGAAAAAGAGATATTATTACAAACAGTACTTTCTTTACTTCTGTGGCGAAAAGGAGGTGGAAGACAGTGTTGGTGTAAGGCCAGAGTAATGGATAATGGCGTTTAGTAGTGTGACTCTATGTGTGAGGGTGTATGTCTGAGGAGAGGCCAATATACTGTATGCTTTCTTGGCCTTCCTTCACCCTCTTCCTCCACTTCCCTCTCGCCGAGGAGGGTAAAGAAATTAGTGATTGCCATACTTCAAGGGAGAAAATAAATCTATATGCCTTTATAATCAGACGCCCAAATCCAGTCAGGTTTGGCCCTTTGACTTTGAGTTTGTTGTTTTTCGGGGAGGGGGTACTAGCTCTCCGCCAGCTTAATTTTAGACACGTAAGGAAAACATAGGTTTCATTATATGATTACCATCCTGCGTTGAAAATTGTTTCCCGGCCTACGGGAAAGCACATGCCTTGTCACTCGATGTAAAGCCACCTGAAAAGGAACATGTAATAAAAAGTGATAGGGAAGATGGGAGAAAAAGGAAGAGAGGAGGGCACACACACACACACACACACACACACATATACACACACACACACACACACACACACACACACACACACACACACACACACACACACACACACACAAAATGATAAAGGTGAAGGAAGAAGTAGGCAGTATTATATCAAATGAGTGGATGATGGTCGTCACCACCTATCAAAGAAAATAAGTGAATGAAGATAACAGGGCCAAAGAGGAAAAATACATCCGTGAAGTATAAGCCTAAGGGGTTTCAGCATGTAAATGAGGAAATCAGATAGTGGAGAGATGAACCCTAAGGGAACAGTTGAGAACATTACATACTGTCAGCCTGTATGTCATAGATATTGTCAGTTTGTATGCCATGGATACTGTCAGTCTGTATACCAGAGATAGTGTCAGTTTGTATGCCATAGATATTATCAGTCTGTATGCCATAGATATTGTTCAGTCTGTATGCCATAGATATTGTTCAGTCTGTATGCCATAGATATTGTCAGTCTGTATGCCATAGATATTGTCAGTCTGTATGCCATAGATATTGTCAGTCTGTATGCCACTTTACACAGCACATTCAAGATCGAGACAGACAAGCCGAATACACCTTACCTTCAGGGTAACTTTAAAGAATAATTGTCAGATAACTTGGGCTTGTCTAACCCTTCGTGGTCTATGTTTTAATAATACGGCTGTTAGTATATTTGTATTCCTGGTATTTTCAGTATTGTTAGAAGGATAAAAGGAAAATCAATGATAAAGTGGCCTGCACTGAAAGATGGACAAGAGACAAAAGAGAATAGGAAGAGGAAATATGAAGAGAAGAATAAGCGATATCAAAAAGGGACAAGGTAGGGCATCAGAGAGAGAGAGAGAGAGAGAGAGAGAAACACAACTGTCCCTCATTACATAAAAATCTCATTCATGTATAGAGAAATGTGATAAAAATGGCCGCTGGAAAAAAGTTACCTCGTTCTCCGTTTCGCCATTACATTGGACTGCCTGGAGCTCTTCCTTTGTGTGGCTCGCCCTTTTTCCCTCCTCCTTCTTTGCCTCTTCTTTTTTTTTTCCTAATTCTTTCCTCTCATTGTAATGTCCACTCCCTTCCTAGCTATTGTTTTCTCTTGTGTTTGGTAATGTAGTGTTTCAGCTTTGACTTCCCATCTCTTTCCGTTATCAAACTCTCCCACAGGGATCGGAGAGGAAGGCCTGTATATGATGCCACCGATGTCAATGGGCGGCTCCAGTGTGTAACTGCACGACGTCCATCAGCTCCCTACGTATTCCCCGAAAGGAAGAAGGTGGACAGCAGAAGGATGAAGCCTGCAGTCCACAGAGATCAAATTTCGGCTGTGTCTTGGGCCACAACAACAAAAACCCTCTCAGCTTTACGAACTCAGTAAGAATTAATTTTAAAATACGCCAGGTGATTTTATGCGACTGAGACTAAGAGAGGAATCTGGATATGTTGATACTGTCACCATCAAGTAATGGTGATTGGCGATAACAATGATTATATTTCGATACGTTTTGGCCCGTATCGGTGGTATCTGTTACCGACACCGATGCATTAATTGACGTGATTATAGTCTTGTTAAGTCGATCAACTGCCAGAAATAAAATCCTTCACAATGGGCGGAATCCAATCGTTCGTTCAATCATGTTCGTTCAAAGATTTCCTGCATCTATAGTGCAGGCCGGGCCATACATTAGCCCGGTCAGTGTTGTATGGGCTGATTTAAAATAGTAAATGGGGAGGAGGGGAGGACAGGACCTGGGGATTGCCCAGCAAACACGTCCTGTCTCCTGACTGGCTTTGTGGTGTGTGTGCGGAATCCAAGTTACTCATCACTACTTAGCAATCTAGGCTGCGAATATGAATGCGGTACCGCCTTTCTGTGGCGTAATAAAGTCAACACTTCCCAGTAGTTTTTACTTTTAATAAATCGATTTTTCCATTAGTTCTCATAGTAATCAATACCTAGCCATCGGTATCGATACTTCAAAGTAAACAGCTGGTATCGGAAATATCGATACTTTGGCAGCGATACGCCCACCACTGTTAAATATTTTGTAATTAAGACAACTCTAGTTCTCTGTTCTGACCAGCTTATTTTACTCGTCTGAGAGTGAGTTTAGGACCCTGAGAGTGATAATACTGCCAACTTTAACGGTCCCATGATTGGAAAACTCCAGTATTCTACCATAACCAACACCGAGTGCGATTCCTTTTGTTAGCAAGATTTTATATATATAAATATATATATATATATATATATATATATATATATATATATATATATATATATATATATATATATATATAAAGTCTTGAGTGGAATTTCATCAAATTTAGCAAAATCGTTGAGGACCTTCAGAAGAACAGTTAAGTTTGGATGAAAAGGATCAAAGGTCAAATAAAAGTAAACTCAGATAGTTTACTGTATATCTCATCCACTTGGCGAAAGGGTTGAGGGGCAGGAAAGGGTGAAGTCATTCAGTTTTGAGAACTGTCGGTCAGTGATGAAAGTCACATGACCAGGTCAAACTTTCGGCCTTTGAACTCAAACAAGTTTGATTAATTTTGGATTAAACATTGTGAAATACCTTGTGAAATATTTTAAAATTGGAAATAGATAAAATATTCCATTACGGAACAATAAGTCAGAGGTTTTGGTGATAGGTATGGTTATCTTAAATACTCTTGATCCTTTGTGAACCAAATCTTTCGTAAGGTAAAGACGATGTGCTTTGATTTTGAGTGCAATCAGGCAAAGGCCCAGGTATTTGTAGACTTAGGCCCGGGGAACAGGACAGGGTCAAAGGTTCGACCTTTAGGGTCTTCCACACGATGAGTCGGAATCTTTCCCGTCCGAGAACGCTGCACATCAGTTTCAAATCTTGGTAACGAATTATATCAGAAACAATAGATCTGAAGTGGTAAAGGAGCTTAGTTCATCATATATACATGATTATATTCCATTTTCTTTTTATTATAAAACATGGAATGGGGGTTACACTATCCGGGTGCTTCATCTTGTTATAGTCACTTTTTGACGAATGTTGATATAATATGTGAGGAATAGTAAAGGGTATATCCATCAGCAAACGAACAGACTGTGCCTCACATACAACTCGGAAGGTCACCCATGAACAGGAATATTGGTGAAAGGACAGAACCCTAAAGGATATCATTTGATGGCACTTAGAGAGAGAGGAAAAAAAAAGTGATCACTTGAAAAAACCAGCAAGAAATGAATCAGGTAGGTAAATAGATGACAGAAAAGATAAGGTGAAAAATTTAAAATTGAAATAAGAAATGTAAAAGTTTGTGCAAGATTCAGTTAAAGACTATTCAGAGCAATGAAAAATGTGTCTTCGAAATTCTGGAAGAAGCCAAGAGAGTGAAAGGACACTGCGAAGATCGCCACTGGAGTGCTCCTGATGGAACCCGTACTTACGGCTAAAGAATATTTGCTTGATGACAGAATTGGAGACTTCTGAAAAAGGCAAAAGATTAAAACAATGAGGTGACAGAGTGAAGGTTGAGTATTGTTTTGATTCAAAAATGGCAAAACAGGAGCAGATTATTGTCACTATTATTATTATTATTATAATTATTATTTATTTATATATTTTTGGTTAACATTTCCAGAATTTCAATTATACTGCAACTACGCAAGCTTCTTAAATATTTTACCTATAACTGAGTATACTAAACGACATAAATATTACACATTACCACGGCGACAGATAACCAAGCCTCATTATCCCCAGGTAGAGAAGCAGAAATGTTCCCAACAATGACCCCTTTCCTGATGATGACCGATCGAGACGTCTCCTGGAACCTGGTCTGACGTACTCTTTTCATCTTTACAGTACCCCCAGGTTTATTATAACTTTCCATGAAGCAAAAAGCTCTTGTCAGCATCTCATACTCTGCATAGTCTTAATTCCTAGTGTTTGTTTTCAAGTCAAAGATGGATGTTGTTTGTATATACACCACTACTTTGACTTCTTGAATTTTCCAGTTACACTACACTGAGGCTAGAGTTCTTTTGCCAATCTCCCAGTTTATACATCTGTGCTGTTGACAACCCTCTATTACTCCTGGTTATCCTGATTGTTTGCTTATAAAGTGGAGCACATTCCTTTCATTTCTCTTCCTTATGTCTGAAATATTTCCTGTGTTCATCACCACCTTGGCCTTGTCTCTCCATTTACCGATACATTCGATGAACAAGTCTTCATCTTTCCCATTTTTAATTGCTCCTCAGTGTTGGCACCTGTATTGGCAAAATTTTTCCGCTTATGCATCCGTACCTCAAGTTTTCCGGCCTCCTGGAAAGAAACAAATATCCATCCTATGTCTATAAAGGGGGGCAACTTCTGATCCATCAAACTATAGACCAATTGCAATAATTTCCATTCTCGGTAAAGTTTTTGAGACACTGATTAATAAACACATAATCAAGCATCTAGAAATCAATAAATTAATCAATGATCGGCAGTATGAATTTAGACAAGAACGGTCAACTGTAGACATTCTTTGCCTTCTTACCCATCAGATTAACAAAACAATAGACCAACACGGTGAAACACACACAATAGCACTTGATATATCAAAAGCATTGAACAGGGTGTGGCACCGAGCCTTGCTGTCTAAGATGTCACACTATGGCCTTGCATCACTGGTACCTCGAATTTCTTCTTACTTTCATGATACAAAAATACGGGTCATGGTGGAGGGAATTTCTACTCAGTTTCATTCCATAAATGCTAGCGTACCTCAAGGATCAGTTTTGGCGCCAACCCTCTTTCACATTCATATAAATGACCTCTTATCTGTCACTCACAACCCAATACACTCTTATGATGATGACTCGACCCTTCATAGTTCTTTCACATTTAGTACCTCCGTTGCACAATTTGATATTATAAATTCCCAATTAAACACAGCAATTTCTCTGAACCAGGACCTTTCTAAAATTAATCAATGGGGACAAACAAACTCTGATCTTATTTAATGCTCAGAAAACTAAATACATCAATTTCTCCAACAGAAAGAATCCCTCAGACACACACATAATTTTAAATGATGTCAGTATTCCCATATCCATTACAATTGATATCCTAGGTGTTACTCTAAACCCCAACATAAGCTGGACAGCTTATGTTAAATCCTTTGCTAAAAATGCTTCCCAAAAAATTGGGACTTATGTACAGAGTTCGTGAGTTCTTCACTGACGAGCAGATGGCCACAATATACAAAAGTCATGTGAGTTCACAGATCGAATACTGTTCACCACTGTGGAGTGGATGTGGAGCAGTTGCACTGAGGCAGTTGGACAAAATTCAGAATAAAGCCATTAGATTAATCAATAATCCTGCCATTACACAGGACCTTCCTGCATTATCAGTACGTAGAGATGTTGTTTCTTTAGCATTATTTTATCGATATTTTAACAGTAAGTGCTCTGACGAACTGGCTTCAATTCTGCCTCCCCTTCACATCTTCTCCCGAAATACTTGGACAGCTGGGAGTGCCCATGAATCCACACTCTCTCCCCCGCAGTGCAGAACATTTGCTTATCAAAATTCATTTATCCCCAGAACTACTACTCTCTGGAATTCACTTCCTGGGAGTTGTTTCCCACAGACGTTTAATCCACTTCAATTTAAATCTATTTAGACCCATTTATGAATGGAGGATGCCTTTAGGCACATGGATTTATTTATTTTTTCTTTGTTTTTGCTTCTTCCATTCATTATATAAAAAAAATAATTTAGTATGGCTGGATGAATCACTCTTGCGTGATAATCAAAGACGGCAAATAAAACCCACACTTGTAGACGAAGAATATAATTACCAAAGAGTTTCGGTGGATACTGCCACCATCTTCAGTAGTCAAGATAGAGAGAAGGAGTGACATATTGACAATACAAGGGTTCCTTTTTATGTGTGTGTGTGTGTGTGTGTGTGTGTATGTGTGGAAGATTTGGGTAAAGGTGAGGTGGGGTGGGGTGGATTGTAAGCGGGGATTTCCCCAAGAGGGATTGGGAGGGGACATTACCGGACAGGTCAGGTGTAATTCCTATCTGACCTTACCTGTGTCGGTGAGGGAAGGAACGTTTCCACGTAGCTTGTACATGCTTTCACTAAGGTTGAAATTCTCTTATCTTTGGATATACATGGCTTCAATAATCTTTCGTTTCCGAAAGTCTTGACTTTTATATAGTACACTAGATGGCTACCTTGCTGGTCAATTCTGTGGTTGGCTTCACAAACATGGTTAAATATTGCATTATTTAAAATGATTGTTTTT
Source organism: Coenobita brevimanus (assembly GCF_032717465.1). Lineage (NCBI taxonomy): Eukaryota > Metazoa > Arthropoda > Malacostraca > Decapoda > Coenobitidae > Coenobita > Coenobita brevimanus. Next base: position 16,815,879 of record NC_137043.1, on the reverse strand, counting down.
ATGGCATACTTGTGTTCCTTAATCCGCGTTTCCAAAGTAAGACCTGTTTCTCCTGTGTAAATTAGTTCACAATCTTTGCAAGGAATTTTATATATGCACTGCTTCTGAATATGTTGTACATTTGTTCTTTACTAATTCAGTATGCATGGACAACATCGTGCCAATATACATGATTCATGAATGAATATTACCAACACATTTAACTTGTAACGCTAGATGTCTCCCAGGCTATTATGACACACTTTTCGTTTATTAAAATCGTTTTGAATCAGTTGGAATACAATGCCAGAGTTGTTCCGACCATGAGAGAGTCAGTGGTAACAGTATTAACACTCAAACTCCTAAAGCCTAAAACTGAAAAATCGTCTGGCATTACCTGGAATTAAATACTAAAGGAGACGAGATCGTGAGAGTATTAATTGGTTCAGGTAACCAGTCAATAAAGACAATAGGTAGTGACTATAAATTATATCCATGATTAACTCCTCCTGTGCTAAGATATTTCTCGACTGAACAAAACCGTTTGGTGTTTCCCTTAGTAAAATTCTTAGATGTTGTGCCATTAAAAGTTACTGGAGATAGTTTTTGAACCCTTTGACATGGATGTCTCTCTCTTGAACAAAACCTTCCAGTGTTCACTAATTAGAACTCATAGTTGTACTGTACCAGGAACAGAGAGAAGATTATCTACGAGTGTCAGCCTTTGAAACGTCTGACTGCTGGGATTTTCTGCTGAGTAATTTCCTGAGTTTAGCCTAAAGACATGCATACTTTCACACATACTGTACATATCGGAAGCACTTGCCGGGAGACTGGTTGACGCTGGTTTTAGATCTGGAGGTAAATGAGAAAACGAGGAAGCCGACAGTGCATTTCACTGCCTTGAAAAACAATGGAATTCTTTCAGAGACCTCAAGATAATGATAGCAGTCAAGATGGGGATGACTTTCATCGCTGGATGCAGAATTGGTGTTAGTGGCTGCAATGTGTTTCATGCATTCACTTGGAAGATGCATTTTATTCTATTTAAGCTGCTTTCTGACGACCTTATTTAGTTTGGGAGACACTTTTCGAACTTTGAGACTATAATGAAGAAAAGCTCGGCTTATAGTAGTTAAGCTTGTGATGTTGCTATTTTTCAGATGTTCAGTACCTCCACAATTGATATTTCTGTAATCTTTTCGAACAGTAAATCAGTCTTTGAAAGATATATTCGTTGGTTATCAGTTCGATGTTGTGTATTGAATGAGAAATGCGTTCCTTCTCGACCACCAACTTAAGATATGTAGTTTGTGTATTCTTTCACTTAAGGAACGTGAGCAACGATAACAATCAAACGGACAGGGACTGGACGAGGGCTTAAACATGTCCTCAGCATATTCCATTCAGATTATTTTCACAGAGTGTCCCTTACTACACATTTCTATTGATAGTGGCTGATACTGCCGTGATAGCGAAGTGAGGCTACAAGTCTGATTATTACCCAGCCAATCAAACAAGATGCTCGAAGATAAGGAATCATATACAAACTTAGATCTGCACACCATACTACACATATTAGATTTCAGTTCTCCCTCCTTTTTCACAATACGAAAGGTTGTGTATAGTGGAATAAAATGTATTCACTTCATTTGAAGGAAACGACTCAAACAGCAAGCGTGTCAAATAATCAATTATCCTCCACCATTTACACAAAAAAAGGATGCAAAAACTTCTGACTAGGGTTTGTGCCCTCCGGGGTCCTGTAAAACTGGGAAGGTTCGTATATGTAGATGAATATATGTATGTATGTCTGTATGTATGTATGTGTGGAATCCGAGAGGAGTGAAAGAGGAGCAAAAGAAAATTTTACTGAAAGTCTTCAAGGACGGAGGACTTAGGGTAATGTCACAGGGTAATGAAGATGAGGGGGGAATAATGTGAGTGACTAGGAGGATATGATATGTTTATAATCAGGTGTGGGTGTATTTGCAAAACAAAGCGTGAAAGCAATGGTTCTTAACCGATTAATGAATGAGAGAGAGAAAGCACTGTATCACCGCAGTGTGTATGTTTTGAGATTGAACAAGGGATGGCGAAAATTTTCCTGGTGGCTGGAATTCCCTCTTGTGGTGGGTGAATTACAGAGAAGGACAGGTTTCAGATCGATTTCAAGTATAGTGATTAAACATCTGTTATGAAGGGAAGTCTTTTGTGTTTGTGAATAGTGGGTAAAGGAAAAAAGATAGTACGGAGTCAAGAGAACGATATAATGGTTCTTTTTCGTGCGATAGAGAGATGGAATAGCCAGCTTTGCCTGAAAGATGGGTGTCAGTCAATAACATACTCTTATGATCCGGACAACTCTGGTACTATATTCCAGTTAACGCATGATTATTAAGATTGGAATGACTGTAGAGCCCTCAGTGTTAATAACTTTGATGTAACTAATAACATTATTTTCATCGTTGGGACAAATCTAGATTTTTTTTTTAAATTAAATGATTTTATTCGGCTGACATAGGGTCATAGAAGCCTGAGAGTGTTATGTGAAGATAAATTCGTATTGTTAAAACAAGAAAGTACACAAGTAAAAGTGGCGTACAAATGCAAGTAAGAGAATGATTTCAAGAGTGAGTACGACTAATTATGTACCTGGTAAGAAAAAAATGCAAAGCTAACAGAATCTTTCCTAGATCAAGCTCTTAATCCCTTCAGTCCGTTTACACACTTTTACATTCCACCTGACAAACTCAGAGGAGGGTGTTGATATCACTGGGATCAATAGATGTCCGTCCGTAGCGATGGGCGGCTGGCCGCGCCTTGAGATTTCATTTCTGGGTCAGAGCTCAGACAGAACTCACTTTAATGTCATGAAATTTCGCATAGTTATGTGTCTTATAGCGAACTGGTCCCTTCTGATGGGTAGATGTTGTGTCTTAAGTAGTTTTTTTTTTTTTTTTAATTATATTTAATTTTTCCAGAGATTTCAATGCGACCTGCGCAAGGAATCTGAAGGGCAAGGTTATGTGTCCTCAAGGCGTTCTCCTTACACCAACCTCTAAAACATTGGGGGTGGGGGATGAGGGCAGTTATGCTCTTGGTTAGGTGTGCAGGGAGGTGGGGGGGGTATGTGCTTGGTCAGATGGAGAGTTGCAACAGTTTAGCATTGCCTATGTTTATTTTATACTTGCTGCGGTATATATTTTTTTATAACTTGAGAGTACTGAATGGGTTGCTGTAGGCTTTATTTAAGACCTCCAGTTCAAAAGGTCTCTACTGAACAGATCAACACTATCTGAAGGCAGTGATAACAGAATAGTACGTCATTGGACTGAAGATGTTATAGGCAGGAAACCTACGAGTAGGTCAGTATGAGTAAATGACACGGGAGCAATCAGTGTATCGCGATAACGTGGACTTACGAAGTCTGGGTCGTGAACCCATAGTGTTCAGTCAGGAACGTTAACACTCCTGGGCACGCATGACTCTCTCTAACACACACGCCATAAAGCCAGCCAGGAAACAGGACGTGTGTGCTGGGCAATCCCCAGGTCCTGTCCTCCCCACGTACTGTTATTTAACCAGCCCATACCCCACTGACCGGGCTAATTTATGGCCCGGCCTGCACTACAGGTGCAGGGAATCTTTAAACAAACAAATAAACATGACTCTCTCAGCAGAATAAAATTGTCTGCTATTACCAGGAAAAGGATAGTATAGTTATTTCGATTCTGAGAAGGTTAATAGACAGCATTCACACTCCCAGGCTACTATGACTCCCTTTCAGCTGAATAAAATCGTCTGTAATTACTTGAAATCAGTGTTCGCAGGCTCTGACGCGACCATGAGCCTTAAGAAATATTACCGTTTGTAATGCCCAAACATTTTTTTTTCGTTTTTTTTTAATTAAAACAAAGTGGCAAAACTTAGCGCTGACACGCTAAAACAAAATCGACAAAACCAATTTCTTCTTCTTCTCCCTCTAACTCTGAAATGGCAATCTCGATCACTTTTTTTTTTTTTTTTCCCAGATGGGTTGCACTGGGTCTGAGGCAAGGTAGATATTGGCCCTAAAATGTCGAAGGTAATGGGTAGGGAATAGGATCACATTTTCAGTTTGGGTTCAATTTAAACGAAACTTCAAGGAAGGACAGAGGGTGACCAAAGGGTAAAGTGTTCCAATTTTAAGAATAATCGGTCAAATTTTTGGTTGCAGGACAATGTCAAACGTTCGGCCCTTAACTGAAACAAGTCTTTAAAATTATTCGGATTAACCTTGGTGGATCGGCTTAGGGCAAGGCAAAGATTAATCTACTAAGTTTTGAGAAGTAGAGTTGAAGGTCGAGGTCATGCAGCACGGTCAATTTCATGTTTTTTATCCAATTTTGACCGAACTTAGTGGACGGGTTAAAGTTCATTCATGGGCGAAGTCTATCAAGTTTGAAAACAATCTGTCGAAGATCAAGATCCCAGAGCCAACTTAAATGTTCGGAAGATTCATTGTAAGGTGTGGGGTTTTGTGCTTTCTCAGTGCTCCTTCTTGTTACTTTCCCCAGATGATTTTATTCACCACGAGAGAAACTTTTCAAAATGGGAGCGAGTTAGTCAGAGCCTTCACAAGTAATCTCTTCACCTAACGACGGCCTAATGATAACTTACAACTTCGGAGCTTCCTCACGTTGATGTTTTTAAAAATAATTAAAACAATTTAAAAATTATCACTTTATTAATTGTATGACATTGTAAGGACGGCAGTGAGCAATAAACCATAGGAACAAGGCTGAGGCAGTAAAACGACATTAGTCCCATTTTTTTTTTTTTTTTAGCTCAGTACGTTAAATTTCTGTGCACCATAATTGTCCCCAGGAGTGTCTTGATAATGGTACAACTATTAACCATTCATATAATGCACAAAAGTTTGCCATTAAAAACAATCCAGGGATGGGATTAAAGGTCTTTTCACTGGTCCGGCCCTGTCCTGATGGTTTTTGGTGCCCTGTAATCCCTATATCTTCATGCATTTTACTGAATGTCTTTGATACTTGTGAAATGCTTAATGTGTCCTACTTATGTGAGTCTTAACTTCTTCAGTCAGATGGTGTCTTTTATGAGTTTTGTCTTAGTATTAGCATTCGATTGTGTTTACTAGTAGCATTCGATTGTGTTATGCTCAGAAGAGTCCCGTGCTAGTTAATAGACAGTGAAGGCTATTTTCAGCTTCATTATTAAAAGTGACTCCTAATCTCAGAATGCCTGACAGAAGCAAGAATATGATGTACACGACGTTACCGAACTGAAAGGGGATAAAGATGTGTTTCGCGTTGTAAAGCTGATGGCAAAAAAGGAAAAGAATATTTTGGTAGGATATGTCGTAGAGTTCCGGGGTTAGGCTTTCTAGTTCAGATATCTAAGGGGAGATTGCAGATCGTTCACCCTTGAGTGTATGGCGAGCACTCAACCTCAACTAACCCTCGGATGTAAACATTTATGATTAATATCGAGTTGGAACGCCTCAACCCAATGCACCACCAGGCATCTATTCCGTTATATAGTTTCGCGATTACACGGTCACCACCTAGCAAAGAAAACGATTTCCTTGGGTACAAAATATCAAATGGCTTCTCACTCAGTGCAGAGTCACCTTAAGGAAGCCTTACAGAAAGTATGTGAATGAATGGCTGCAGCATCAGCCACTGAAACGGGGGCTAGAAGAATAACATGATTAAATAGTTGCATGAAAGTTGAGACTAATGAAAAATGAAATATGATTTATCCTCTAATGGTTGCGTCTTTCCTTGGTTTTTAATTCATTAAAACTCAGACTATTCGATTCACTTGGCAGTAGGTTTTAGGAGCCTGGAAGGACTGATATTAGTTGAAACAGCTCTCCTATTGTAGCCTATAGTAGCCAACTCTAAAGATTAATGAGGAGGTTCAAGGAAATGCTTAGAGGGTTAATGAGAGCAGAAATCTCTTTAAAAAATCCCTTATTAATTTCTAATGATTTGCAGAAATGCTGAAATGAAGAAAGAAAATCTGGATAAATATGAAAGATGTATAATAAAGAATGCTTACTGGTGAAAAATAAGTATTTACTGATTTCATGATAATAGAAATTATTATATTTCTTTTACTGCTGTATCAGTTGGAGAAGTGGCTGATGCTGCGAAAAAGTAAAATGTGAGGAGGCAGGCTGTGTTGGTGCTGTATAACCAGACACGACAAACTGAACTGGAGAAACTGAAATAAACACTCTCAGGCTCCAGTGACTCATTACTCTGAATATCATCTGCCGTTAGTTCTATAGAATGCTCTAATTGACCCTCACATGAAAGGGTTAATGATGATAATATAAACACTCAGCCTTCTGTGACTTACTTTCATTTGATTAAAGCCGAACGACATTGATGGATTACAGTACACAACCACGAGTGAGTGAAATGTTATGGCAATTATGTGACAAATGGTTGACGAGTAGGCTTGTGCCAGAAGGGTGAAAAGGTAGGTGACTGCACCTGGCGCATTAGTATGAGTGCACCCTTGCACATTAGTAACAGCGATTCAAGAGAGTAGAACAATTATCATTTAAGCAGTCTAATGCAAGTTATGGATATGACCTGTATAGAGGAAGTGAATATTCTATTCTACTGTTTCCTCCTTTATTGCCGTATCAGAGGTGTGAAGGTCCGGAGCAAGGCTACGCAGTCCATAAATTTAGGGTGATAGTAAAAAGGTAAAATATGTATCAGTTAATGTGGTAAGTAATGAATGGGCTGGTCCTTGATCTGATAGGAAATACTTAAACCAAATACAGTATATTTAGTAAAGCGGAACGTGGACAAACTATGTCAGATAGGCAATAGGTTTCACATGGCAGTAATCGGTCTTGAAATGCATATCACAAGGTAGACAGGAAGGAGCCATTGAAGAGATACGTTCGTGCAGTTTTTATGCATTAACTCAGATGACGATAATTCATTTTTTTTATTTATCTATATATTTTTTGTATTATCTCGGCCACTCATCCGTCCATCACCCGACTATGTGCTGTCCCATGAGGAACGTCGAGCACGGGGCCAGGCTTTTAGTCTAGATAATTAAAACAACGGTGATCAATCCCTCGTGCTATTATGTAAATGGCTTTCTGGAATACATAAAACAATTTGGGTTATGATTTAGTGGAGAAGGTACTTGTAAGTAGCACTACGTTGAGTCTGTGGAACTGGGCACCTCACCTACCATTAAACTCAGCTTTCCTCATTCAGTAAATAATCATATATTGGCCTAGGAAGCTACTTGGGTGACGCATCTACAGCCGGCAATAACAAAGGCATCTTCGGAGTGAACTGGTTAAGGTTCGTCCACGGGATCAGTGAGCAATTGTGGAAACCGAATACTGTACTCTATTAGTGTCGAAGCAAGTTGACGAAGTACGATGTAAGCAGTGGATCCAGAAGTCAGGCTGGTCTTCAGTTCAGTACGCCTACACGTTCAGCTATATGCATGTCCCATTACAATACTCTAACACTGCAGATGTCCCCTGATCATAGGCACGAGCCTGTACACCGATCACCACCTGACATACACTCGTAGTAATCACTCACCGCGGCTGTTACTATATCAAGCGCCTGTCTACGCTTCTGCCCTCCCGTCCTTCTGATTCTCTATTAGTATAGCCTGGACAAAAGTCTGCTTTAAATTTTACATCATGTACTTCTTCACTTCCTCTGCTGGCAAATATTCCTTAGCTGAGAGTGACAGTTTGTTTCTCCGGCCATAGATAATTCTCTTTGATATGATGAGTATGGAAGGAAAGTGATGGATGGAATCGATGCCGTGGAACAACAGCACAACTTCTGGCCCTAACTGTACCTGGGTGGCTTTGTGCTCACGCCAATCCATCAGGCAAGGACGAGAGGGAGAGAGAGTGACAGAGGAAGGGGGTGTGGGGGTGGAGGGGAGAACCATCAGAGGGATTAGTGTGTCTGTTTACTGTCGTGGGGCTATCGGCCCCCTGAGCGTCTCCCCTTTCTCATAGGGGGACTATTTATATACTTTCTTGATCTGAAGTTCTGTATAAGCTTGATCATAAATGTATCTGTCTCGATTATATAGTGCAGTAAGTTGTTTAAATGGAGGAAACATATTCGCATGTGCAAATGTATTTTTTCCCATTAAACAACATAGTAATAATTTATGCATAGTAAAATTTTAGCTACATGTTTAGAGCAGTGTCATCATTCACACAGATAACATTAACTTCAAACTAAACAATAATGAATACTAGTTTAAAAGACTAAAGCAAGACGATTTATGGCAACAGTAACCTTACAAGAACTGTTTTTCTTGGAAATTAGATAAAGTCATTGGCAGATACTGACCTTGGATTTAAGAGGCATCTAGCACTTCTTTCCCAATATAACTGTATTCAGCGCTCTGTCGTTTATAACATTTTATTAATACTATAGACTGAAAATTTATAATACAGGAGATATCAGTGCCATACTCTGAAATACACTGTTCTCCCCTGTACTACGGTTATACACACACACACACACACACACACACACGTGTATATATATATATATATATATATATATATATATATATATATATATATATATATATATATATATATATATGCGACCTCTAGATCATTTTCATCGGCCAAGCGGATACTTTTCGTACTATAAGAATAAGATATTGACCCAATTCCCACTAGACTAGATAAGATGTGCGCACAGATGAATAATGATGTGAAGATACAAAGAACAACGCAGCAGAATACATCACCGGATTCAAAGAAGTAAGGGAATTGATCCAAGGAGGAAAGCTAAGTTGGCGAGAACACAGGCCGTGTAATGATTAGATTTGAGCCAAAGTCTTCCGTAAAAAAACTCTCGGTGGTAACCAAATAGCATGAAGAATTGCTTTATCTGGTGGAATGTTATTCACTTTAAGAGTTACTCGAGTTTGGCTGAGAAGTTTTAGGAGCCGTAAGACTCAGGATTAAAGTATTAACAAACAATCTTAAACAAAGCTTAAACTTAGCACAAGGTTATAATTATTGCCCCGGACGCTGGTGAGAATGAAGGGAAGACCATTAGGTAAATAGAAGGAAGCGACGAGAGAGAGAGAGAGAGAGAGAGAGAGAGAGAGAGAGAGAGAGAGAGAGAGAGAGAGAGAGAGAGAGAGAGAGAGAGAGAGAGAGAGAGAGAGAGAGAGAGAGAGAGAGAGAGAGAGAGAGAGAGGTGACGAAGGAGACCCTGAAAGCAGGAATACAGGGGTAAGACATGTACTGAAGGTTCAGAAGCCAAAGAATGAAGAAAATCACGTAAATACCAATGGAAAAGTATTAACTCATTTAACTCTCTTCATCCTCCTACAACTCACTCTCTTTGAATAATCCTTTGGTTTAAAGGGGAATAACGAAGTAGAGTTATTGTCAAGAACATTAGATAGTTAATCACGTGACGTCTACTTCCTATTCTTTTTTGTTGCTTACAAATGATTACAGTCAGCTTCAGTGACTCTTCTGTAACTGGAGACGTTGATATATCCTTCATCAACTTTTATACTACTAAGATGTCCTCATAAGGTGAGCATAAATGTCTGTGCCCTGCCAGATTAAATCATAAACGGCGTACTTTGGCTGAAAACGTTACACTCTTCATTACAAGAGTTGTCTTCTGAGATAAATGTAACTAATAATAAATATGTAATAGGTAAGTTACAGAAGATGCAACTTTAACGTAACGGCTGATGGAAGCTGCGTCGCCTCTGTGTTGCGTTTATGTTATGCAAAAAATACTAATATACGTTCAGCCTGTCCCAAAGGCGAATGACGCTCCGAACCCTTTGATTATCGCCCAACTGCTTAAATATCATATGTTTCCAAAGTCATCGAAGTTCTTAAGAAAAAATCTTAAAACACTTTTCTCATTATAACCATCTTTCCAATCGTCAGTAAAGGGCTCCGCCAGGGACGCTACACTGGTGACCTTCGCACATTCCATTCTGACTCTTGGTCATCCTTTTCGGGACTTTGGCGAAATCTTTACCATCGCACTTTCCATCTCCAAGGCATTTGGCCGAGTCTGGACAGAATCATCTATTTCCAAGCTGTCCTCCTACGATGTTTATCCTTTTATCTGTGACTTCATCTCCAGCTTCCTTTCTTGCCGCTCTTTAGATGCTGCTGTAGCCTACACGGCCATTGTTCTTCCTCCAGAGTTTTCAATAGTGGTATTCCTCAGAGTTCCATCCTGTCACCAAGTCTTAATTTCTTCTTTTAAGTGATCTTCGGAGCTGCACATCCAACCCTATCCATTCATACGCCGATGACTACACCCTTCACCACTCCACTCGTTTCTCACAGTGTCACAACAGTTAATTCAGCAGTCATTTGATGAAGCTATGGCACACGTAATTTCTGACTTAGTTCATATTTCTGAATGGAATAAAAGAAACCTTATTGTTTTTAATGTATCAAAAACTCATTTCCTATACCTATAGACCCTACAGAATCTTCCGCTGATGTATCCTGTAACTCCTGCCGCGGTGATTCTTCGTAAGGTAGTTAATCTCCTTTCATAATCAATAGAAATTGTACCTCATATTAGGTTTGCAAGGTGGCACATGCCTCATATGAGGTATGCAGCTCAGCAAAGGTAAATATTCAACAAAATGCAACTCGATTCTTCATGTTCTGTCAGTATCCTTGAGGCTTCATTATCCCAGGACCTGTCATAGAAAGATGACTTTACCTCTCTTGCAAAATCTGCTTCCAAAAGAGTGGGCTCGTTAAGTCGGCTTCGTGCTTTCTTTACCCCCGCACGGCGGATGACCTGTACTGGAGTCTTCTCCCTTGTATGGCTTACAGTTTGAATGTATGGGAGGGTCTTCCCACATACAGTTCTTCTAAACAGGGTAGACTCAAAGGCTTTCGTCTCAACTGCTCTCTACTATCTCTATACTATCGCTACTTCAGTGGTCACTGCTCTTCTGAACCATCATCTTGCATTCCTTCTCCATTACAACCGGCTTGTAGCACCCATCTGGCAGCACACTTTCATCTCTTTTCTGTTCACCTCTCTAATCCAAGAGTTAACCAATATTTTCGGTAACTTATGTATGCAACAGGTCAACTCTTGATCTATCTTTCTCTGTCTTTATTTCCTTCTACCTGTGACCTTCATCTTTTAAATGCAACATGTCTAGGCATCTCGAAATGATATTGTTTCCTCAGATGAAACAACTTTCCAGTCTGCAGTCCTTTGATTCCTTCTTCTCTGCATAAGAAAAACAAATCTGTAAAGCTTGGTCATCTGATGGCTGTTTTCAGGCTGTTCGATCTTTTGCAGCATCTCTGGTTAGTTCCTTTATGCTGAAGTCTTTGCCTCACTTCGTGTCTTTTTGAGTCTCCCCCTTTGCACTCTGTCTTAGCCGTTCATAACCTTAACATTTCCCATCAAACTAACCTCATTACTTCTTTGCACACGCTCATACCAATGCAATCGTCCTGGTCGCATCAAGTTAGATAAATACACTTTATATCAGACCGAACCCCTCAGTGCTGTACTATCCAACCTGAGTCTCAAGGAGCCATGACTCATCCATCTCACCATTTTCATCTCATTTCACTCATTGTTTCACTTCCATATAGTATCACACTTCTCAAGCAGGTAGCCACACTTTCCCCCATGAGTGCAGTCAAATTCTTCTCATTGTCACAGGGGCAGCATTCCTGTGAACTTCTCCCAACCACCTTCTGATTTTGGCAAATGAACTAGACTCGTCTCCACACCAGCACCGCTATCACCTAGAAACACAAATCCTTCACACACTCCGGTGAAACACCACCAAAATCTCCACTGTCCATCCTAATGGCATTCATGTTATTCCTCTTGCAAATGCCACACTCAAAGTTCGCAACATTTTGCAAACTATCCTGCACATCTGTACGCTTGGTGTGCATCCATCTGTTAGACACAGCACATAGAAGATTGTATCTGCGCACACTCCTCTTACATTACAAAAGGCCGTTCACCACTTCCATTCTGCCGGTCATTACATTGGTCTTATCCACATTCACCTTCAAAACATTGGTCATCCCTCTCAGTATAATTTTTTTTCTATCTCGTGGTGAGTATATTCATGCTTGGGAAGACCTAAAGAATTTATATACATATATTAGTAATTTCGTCATAGTTAAGTGTAATTCTGAAGATGAATAATTAAGTCATTGTTCTGCCTGAATAATAACCTGAATTCAAAAACTGACTTGTTTACTTATTCTTGTCACATCCAGACTTTATTTTCGGCTTAGGACAGACTTTCTAAAGTGGAGAAGCACTACACGAGGGTCCCTTCACATGGAACCAAGTTTTGTAGTACAAAAAAAATAAATAAATAAATAAAACGGAAAGACAAGTACCGGAACCGTATTGACGAGGTTAAAGCAAATAGGATATGTGGCTGAGAAGGGAAATAACCCCACCATGGCTGGGACAGTTCTGTTAATTCAGTAAGACAAAAGTGATAGACAGAAGCCAAGAGAAGTAATACTGTCACCATTAACCCCTCTCATGTTTGGGACAGCAGCAGCCAAACAATTATATAAAATTAAGCTGACCCTGAGTCACAGTAGCCTGATTGTTAACCCTTAAGTAAACAGTACTTTACACACACACACACACACACACACACACACACACACACACACACACACATATATATATATATATATATATATATATATATATATATATATATATATATATATATATATATTACTGACTCCTCCTAGTCGCAAACACTAGATTTTTTTTTACTCATGTATCTCCTGTCCGTGTACTACATGTATAATGTTGTTGATTTTGACTGGCCGAACACGAACGTGCAAAATTTTCTTTTCGTAATATACTGTAGACTTCAAAGCTTCGTAACATACATCCTACGTTCCTATTCTAGCCCCTCGAAACTCAGCAGTCTCGTCTTGCCGGGTTATTTACACTAAGTATTGCCTATTGAGAGACTGATGTCATCGCAGATTAGCGGTAATAAGTAGGTATGATGGATAATCAAGACAATACGGGAAGAAGTAGCAGGGATTGACCCTTGTCGTCCTTTGTTTTTCTGGCCCAAAGAATCTCAGCGCAGTCTTGTCATCCTTTCAAGGTTGATACTGTCGTCATTAACCCTAATGTAATAATTTTACTCCAGCCAAAGCCAGACGACCTTATTCAGATGAAGGTACCGTTAGTCATAAAAGTGTGGATATCTTCATGTTGCCTTAGTCTGGGGAACTCTAATACTTATTCCAGCTAACACCCACAGTTTCATTCAAATGAGTTATACCATGTTCAGTTTAACTTGGCCTAAAATTGCCATCTCTTCACCTAGTATGTTGAGCTGTAACAACAGATTAACACTAGAAGATGTGACTCGTGACGAAGTGCTGTGAAAATTATGCGTATATTTTCCTTGATTGTCACTGATCTACGTGAAACAGTCGACAAAAGAACGAAAATCCAGGCCAAGTGAAAATGAATGGACCGTCGTAACTGGAGCCCAGGAACCCGAAAAAGTGAAGTCAAGTACGGCATGAAATGGCATCGTACGTAAAAGCAGATGGTATCACACGAAGCACGAAAGGCCTTACTGCCACCACCTGAATTTATGGTTTCCAATGACCGTCTCGAACCCGTCTTGGCCTAGCGAGACCGAGGGAGGGTGCCGACGATACCACTAAACCACTGTGGATAGTAAACAGTATTACGTGAATAAAAAATAGTGCGTATTTTAGAGGAAAGAACTGAGAGAGAGAGAGAGAGAGAGAGAGAGAGAGAGAGAGAGAGAGAGAGAGAGAGAGAGCTGTGCCCTTACCGGTGTTTCCTGCATTCACATCTCCCTCGGTGGCCAATCACTCTCTATTTCAGTTTTTAGTTTATTTTTTCTCATGTATATTCATCCTCCCACTCCTCTCTCTCTCTCTCTCTCTCTCTCTCTAAAGAAAAGAAAAAAAAAAAAGACCCAGAACTACACGTAGAAGTTTGTTTACGTTATTAGATGCAGTGCATAAAATGTTTTTTGTCTGTCTGACCGAGCAGACCCGTCAACTGCAGGCAAGCAACTGCCCCTGTACGGCCGTCCCGTGCAGTGAAACCGATGCTTCTCTGCGGCAGACAACATTTCGCCACAGCGGGGTGTGGGGATGAGTGTGCAGGTTTGAATCCAGGATGGACGCCGCATTTGAGTCTCTCCAACCAGTTAACAGGGGCACCACATTACCCCGTTACTTGGTTATATGACCATCACCCGCATTATCAATGGTTTCACTCAGTACAGAGCAGCCAGAAATGGAAAAACGAGTAGGAAAGATAAGAGTACTAAAAAAGGAATGATGAAAGTGGACGAAGGAGTAGGAAGTTTTATTTAAAGTGAGTGGATGATTGTCGTCACAACCTAACACTTGTATGAAATCCATGTAAGTTACAGTAACTCTTGAGGATGTTAATATATCGCATAATTATGAAACCTGATTTTATTGTTATGAACCCCACGACCGGGAATCCTTGATTTATAATACTGTTATCATCTAATTTCAAGATCATCTTTAAGTTACCTTATTAGAGAAACATATATTTGCTAATGTTGCTTTCATTTCAGCGGTGAACGAATGGTTACACAGACAACAAAACAGTGACACGCAACCGCGCACTTGTTTCTGGCGTCAGTAGGAGAGATCTTGATTGTAGTACCATTCTCACGTATTAAAGGGATCGGTCTGATGTACTCATCTGTGGGCGGAGAGAGATGACGGAGCGAAAGGTGTTAGTGAACTTGACTAGGACGAACCACTAGAACTGGTGTGACCTAGACAAGAGGATCCCTGGGTAGGCGCTCGTCAGCCTACCACAGGACAATTTTATTTAGCTTAGGAGGGACATAACAGCTGGAGAAGATAGATGTAGCCTTATTTCTCTCGGGATTTATCTTGGAAAGATCATATTACCTCTTTTGTAAAATATGTTACCAAGAGATTAGGCGTGCTTGCACAGTTGTTGACTTTATACACAGATTTTATTCGCTCCTGCATAGCGTACAACTCTCATGTGTGGAAAGGTTACCCACATACAGCTCTTCTCAGCAAGTTGGAGTCAAAGGCTTTTCGTCTCATTAACTCATCCTCTTAATGGATCCCTTCAACCTTTATCTCTTCTTCGCACTACTGCATTTTTATCTCTTTTCTATCGCTACTTCAATGGTCACTGTCCCTTTGAACTGTCTGCTTGCATCCCTCCACCACTACGGTGGCACGTAATACCCAACTATAGTAGCTGCAGCGAGAAATGAACGCTGTGGTGGGGCAGACGGGATGACCGGGGATTCCCCCACTGTAGCCATATCCACATGTCACAGACCATAGAGGTAGGATGTCACCGACCATCGGCCACCGCTGCAGCCCCACTCCATGATCCTTACCCTGTGTCTCTGGCTTTCTCTTTCTCTCTCGGTTTCTATATAAACTGGTGTATTTCCGAAACTAATTATGAAATTATTATGACTTTTGTTCCACACCACCACTGAGGTAAAAATCAAGGAGAGTTTTCGTATAAAGGTTTCCCCCCCCCTTGTCTGAGGGCAGGTCAGTTCTGGCGATTATAATTATAGGTCAGGCGGAGGTATCGGCAAGGCCGCACTCCCCCGCTCATATGCCACATTTAGGAGGGGGGGGAAACCTTTATGCAGAAAACTCAACTTGATTTTTACCTCAGTGGTGGTGTGGAACAAAAGTCATAATAATTTCATAATTAGTTTCGGAAATACACCAGTTTATATAGAAACCGAGAGAGAAAGAGAAAGCCAGAGACACAGGGTAAGGATCATGGAGCGGGGCTGCAGCGGTGGCTGATGGTCGGTGACATGTGGATATGGCTACAGTGGGGGAATCCCCGGTCATCCCGTCTGACCCACCACAGCGTTCATTTCTCGCTGTGGCTACTTATAGCAGCAAACTCTCATCTCGTTTCTGTCCAGCTCTCAATGCAAGTTAACTGTTACTTCCAGTCCTTCATGTATGCAACAGTTCACCTCTGAAACTGTCTTCCTCAGCCTGTATTTCCTATACCTCTGATCTCCAGTCTTTTCAAAGTAGTGTGTCCAGGCATTTCGAAATGTATGGATCTTGAATTTGACCCTCTATTATCATGTTTTTATATTTTCTTGAAGGGAACAATTTGCGGGCTTCTAGCCTTTGGTTCCTTTTTACTTGAATGAAAAAATAATCATCCACAAATACAGATCCTTTCCTAGAAAAGTAAAAAAATCTGTAATTAATATGAAGTGTCACTACGTCTTCGGGCTGAAGTGGTTAATATGAATGTCATGGTAAGCAGGGGAATGGATTTAAGTACAGAATAAAGTAAGTGGTGTCTGAGTCTAGTTCTGATTAAAGGCAGTCTTAACTACACACATTCATACATACATGCACACATACATACACATTACATAGATAAGCAAGTGTCATTTGCCATACCCTTGCCATTGTATTTTCCACCCGTTAAAGTTGATTAGGATGAAAGAAAATATTGTTGTCATTGTATTTTACATACGTTTGCGTTGAATGAAAATCAATCAAGCATGGAGTTTAAGGGAACCAAACAGTATTTTCCATATTTGGCAAGTTCATAAGCATTACCGATATTATGACACCCGTACACGTAAAATAAGATCTGGTTTGAACGGCAAGCAAGTGTATGTTAACCAAGTAACTCAGTCCATTGTATTCGATTTTAACCAAACTTGTTCGAAAGTTGGAGAAACAGTCCATGAGAAAACTACTGTTATTTAATAGATTAAAGGCAAAGTTCACAGGGCTGGCTCAAACACTGACCTAGAAAAATTAATTTAAACAGCCTATATACATTTCGACCAAAACTGGGGAAGGGCTGAGAGTAAATCAAGAATGAAGTGATTCAGTTTTTAGAATCAGTCACAGGTCAAGGTCGCAGACAAGGTCAAATTTCGACCCACGTGTGTGATTAACTAAATAATTCAAAGGGTTTTGCTGCAACTTTTACCAGGCCTAGTGGATTGCTTGAAGATCTGTCAAGGAGTAAACCGAATGCTTTTGAGAACAACAGGTCAAAAATCATCGTCACTGGGGATGGTCAGTTGAAACAATTTTATCCGATTTTGATCCAAACTTTGTGGGAGGGCTGAGGATAAGGCAAGAATAAAGGGATTCAACCTTCAGAATAGTCAAAGGCCAAGGTCAGCTCAAGCAGTTCTGATCTGGTTTCAACCAAAATGGGTGGAAGTGTAATGGGTCAAGAAAGAAGCAAGGGGTTCGATGCTGAGAACAACCAAAGGTCATGGTTACAGGGTAAGGTGAAAGTTCGACCTTTGTGTCTACATGTCGACAAAATCACCAGAACAGTTTTGATCGGACTTAAATCACACTTATTGAATGAGCTAAGGATCGCCCAACAGACTGACTTCTAGTTTTTTAAGAACAATAGGTAGAAGGTCAAGGTCATATGGCAAGATCAACTTAAACTTTTTTTTTTTTTTCCGATGCAGGCTAAACTCTGTACACGAGTTCAGGTTAGTATAAGGAAACTGAGACTCGATTTTGAGAACGATCAGTCAAAGGCAAAGGTTATAGAGAAAGGTCAGATGTCAATGTCCATGGAGAAAGTCAGCTCAATCAATCTTAAGACAAAGCTGAGGGAAGGGTTAAGGGTTAGTCGAGATTGAAATAATTCGATTTTGAGAGTAAGTTGTCGAAGTTATCTTTGTAATTCCCAAACCGCTTGCATAAAACACACACACACACACACACACACACACACACACACACACACACACGAGTATATTAAAGTGCCATACATAAAAATAAACTGGTAAGGAGGAGGTGCTAATTGTAAGTGGACGGGAATACGGGTCAGGAATGGCTCTAGAGGGAGGCGGTGGCTCAATCGGTAGAGATGTGGCCTGCAGTTCTAACGGACCCAGGTTCGAATCCCGGCTGGGGCAGGAAACAGTTTAAGGGTTTGAATTTCATTAAATCAGGCTTTACTGATCTACCAGAAGACCCGCCGACATGTCGTAAAAATACCCCCGCTAATACCAATACACCAGTCCTGTATGAGACAGCCCTAGCATGTATTCAATATGGACGGTGGGTGTTAGCGCCGAAGTGGTGACATGTAGAGGTGTATGGTATGTAGGAGGACTGCTGGGCCTTGATAGCAGGCTGTGAAGCCTATGCCCAGAGTCGGACACATAAAAAAAAAAAAAAATACATGGTGAAAGGAAAGAGGCAGGAAGGGCGTGACCGACAGGTTAAAATGGAGGTACTGGCACAGCGTAAACTGGATGACAGAGTAAAGGAAGAAGCTTGTGCGAAGAGAACCAAGATGCAGAAGAGAGGGTGAATGTTGTGTGAAGAGCAACAAGGAATTAATGCCTAAAAAAAAAAAAAAAAAAAAAAAAAAAAAAGGCTAAATGTTGCATCCTCCAAACAATCACTTTAGGAAAGACTTTCTGGACTGGAAGGTCTGGGTGTAAAGGTTGGATGTAGCCTTCATTAACCCGTTCAGTACAAAAAGATAAATTCAAAGCTGAATAACTTCATCTGGGGACAGCAAAATTAGAAGATATCACCGGATTCGTTGGGTTAAAAAGGAGAGTATATTAACAGACGGTGAAAACTGTGACGAAAAACAGATTTAGCGCGAAGTATACCCTTCAAACCGATGACGTGCGTTATATTTAAGTCTAGACGATTTTTTTCCAGCTCAGGGGAGACAATGTAAACTACAAAGGTTTAATTTTACATTCTTTACCCCATCAATGTAAGAGATTTTTTCATAAAGTTAATAACATCCCCAAAAGAGAGCATGAATACAGTACCAAACGCCATCATATGGAAAGGGTTAAAGAGGAAAGTAGTAGTAACACAGGGTGAAATGTGACGGGAAGGCCATACCTGGTGCAGCCAGCAGAGACAAGGAACTGACGTAACTTTAAGGGGGAAGCAGGAACTGTAGAAGGTGAAATGCGACAGGCGACTGAGAGTGGGTCCTAGGGGCCTGAGAGTACTGAAACAAAAACAAGAAAGGACTGTATACGGCAGGAAGGACAAGGCGTGGTGGGGCGGGGTGAGTTGTGTGGCAGCCGCTGTGTTAATATGGAATTGAAAAGGAAAGCAGAAGTAATAGAGGGTAAAAGCTTCGAAAGGAGAGACAAGGAATCGACGTAACCTAAAGAGAGAAACAGAAGTAACTGATGGTAAACATTTTCTGAAGAGGAACATAGGTTTGGCAAGAGTAAAGAGGGAAGCAGAAGAAATAATCTGCGATGACAGTGGGAAGACAAGCAAAGAAGTGACGTAACTTAATAAAGGAGGCAAATGTAATGGGGTAAAGACTGAGTAAAAAAAAAAAAAAGTATTTGACATAACACAATCAGCGACTCAGATGTAATAAGGAGAAAGTAGAGCTAAGCTAATGACACGCCATGGCTAGAGAAATAAGGAATAAAAAAAGGAGGCAGTAGTAACGAAGGGTAAAGTCAGTGTGATGAGACAAAGAAACTAACGTAACTTAAACAGGGAAACAGAAGATGAAAGAACACGAAAGATGTGTCAAGATAATCAAGTAACTGACCTACAATAATTAAAACATGGACACGGACCTAATGGAGAGTGAGGATTGTGTGAAATGTAACGAGGACCTAGAGTAAGTTAAATAGGGATGTGGGCGTAACAGAGGGTGAAGAGTATGTGAAAGAGGCAGCGAATAAATAAAGTCTGATGGAACACATAAGTGACAAGAGGTGAAGATTGCGTGTGGAAGGGCACGAAGATGACATAACATAAGGAAGGAAGCAAATGTTATAGAGGGTTAAGAGCTACAGGAAGAAAACGCATGGGACAGAGAAATAATGAATTTTTAAGGGATGTGGGAGAATTAAATAATGAAGACTGTGAAGAGAAACAAGGAACTAACATACCTTATATAGGGACGCAGATGTAGTAGACGATAAAGACTGTGAGGACAATGATGGATTTGACTTCACTTAAGGACGGGAGTAGACGTAGTGAAGGAGGCAGATTCTGTGAATATAAACAGCGTATTAACGTAATCTAAGGGAATAAAGAAGTAACAGATGGTAAAGATTATGTAAAGTGAAACAATTAACTGACGTAACTTAAAAGCAGAAGTAACGGGGGTGAAAGAGAGTGTAACGAGTTCAAAGGAATGACCGTACCTTTAACAGGGACACAAAGGTAATGGTGAAAATTGTGTGAAGCAAAACAAGGGACCGGCGGAACCTACAGAAGGGAACAAAATAATAGAGCTAAAAGTGACAGACAAAACACGGCTGGCGCAGAGAAAACAAATTAATTTAGAAAGCAGGGAAACAGTCCTAATAGTGGGTAAGAATTGTCAGGAAAGATACAAGTACTTGCATAGCGAAGCAAACGTGATAGACGGTGTTGACTGCATGAAGAGAAATCAGTAGCCAAAGTATCTAACAACAGAAAGCAGACATAACAAACGGTGAAGAAAGTGCGAAGCAGAACAAGCGATGGCATAACTTAAAGAGGAGAGCAGAAGTAATGGCGAGTGAAGAGGGACGGGAAGGACAGGCGTGGTGCAGCTGGTGAGTTGTGTGGCAGCCGCTGTCTCCACCGCCACTTTCCCTGCACTGGGCCAGCGTCGAGGTGAAGAGAAAGCGTTTACGGTGCCGGGCTGAGAAATGATTGCCGAGATGGTGGAAACAGTGATAACGAAAAGGCTTCGTGAATTCTCTCTCTCTCTCTCTCTCTCTCTCTCTCTCTCTCTCTCTCTCATGTGTGTGTGTGTGTGTGTGTGTGTGTGTGTGTGTGTGTTGCAATAATGCTGCTGATTAAAATGAGTCACGGAGGAGAAAATATACGGCTGAAAACGTTGCAATAGTTGTCAGATTATGGGTAGTAGTGAGCAGTAATTTCACAATACTGTAACAATATATTAGTGCACACTTGTTAAAAAAGAAAAAAAAAAAAAACAGGTGGTTGATGGTTTAAAATTGAGCGGGCTGTTGCTTATCGCGTTTTTCTGTAGGCGAATATTTCTAGTGATTCGTTTACTCCGTTAGATTGCATGAAGTCCTTTGTTCATGTCTTCCTGATAAAACTACTGGCAACGTATATCTATAAGTGGAGAATATTTTAATACATATCGCTTACTGTTTCAAAATGCACAGACGGAAGGCTGGTATAGTTTTATGATAGGGTGTGTGTCAGTGCATAAAATAAATAAAACAAATAAAGACAATACGATAAATAAGAATGGAAGTAAAAACAAAGTAGTGAAAGCATACTAAGGAAGATGAAAAATAAAATAAAATAGTGGAGAGCAGACGAGAACGCGAAGCTGTGAGAGAGAGAGAGAGAGAGAGAGAGAGAGAGAGAGAGAGAGAGAGAGAGAGAGAGAGAGAATAGGAAAAGACGTGTTGAAACAAGACACAAACACAAGGAAGAAGA
The DNA here is from genome assembly GCF_032717465.1 of Coenobita brevimanus. Lineage (NCBI taxonomy): Eukaryota > Metazoa > Arthropoda > Malacostraca > Decapoda > Coenobitidae > Coenobita > Coenobita brevimanus. The sequence goes on along the minus strand of NC_137043.1, from coordinate 16,794,356 downwards.
AGACAAAGAGCGAATCGAGTTAGTGGCGGCAAAAAAGATAATGAACAGTACGAAGGAGTAAGAAAAAACGATGAAAACAAGACCGTAAAGAAAGAGGGAAAGACGAAAGACAAACAAGTTCGGGAAGAACATAACCATAATGGAAACGACAGCAGGAGAAAAATGGACGGAACATTTTGAGGATTTATAGAACATACGGGAGAGCCAGGCAGTAATGTTAGGGGGGAGAGGAGAGGAGGGGAGGGGAGGGGGAGAAGGGAGGGGACAGTGGAGTACAAAGGAAGAGAGAGTGGTGGGAGGGGAGAGGGAAAGGAGAAAAGTGTGAGTGATGGGAGTGTGGAAGGTAAGGGTAGGAAGGAAGGTGTGGAGGGAGAGAGTGAATGTGTGTATGTGTGTGTGTGTGTGTATATGTGTGTGTGTGTGTATGTGTGTGTGTAACGCAGAGATGTGTATACATGTTGTGAGTGGTGGAGAGTGGAAGTGGTGGATATGAGGGTGCGATGTAAGCTATGGTTGTGTGAGAGAGAGAGAGAGAGAGAGAGAGAGAGAGAGAGAGAGAGAGAGAATCCCGGGTTCTGTCCACGTAATCGCGTCTGTCTGTCTGTGCTTCTCTTTCCCGGACTGCTCTGTCTATAAATTTGGAGAATTTTGCCTCGAATTCTCATTTTCTTATACAACAGGCTGACATCTATTAACGAATTCCGCGTCAGCTTCGAATATTTTTGTTTCCTTCCTTAATCCATCTTCTGTAAAAAAAAAAAATAAAAAAAAAAAAAAAAGGAAAAAGAGAAAAGAAAAATTGACAAAATATGACGGCAGTTTGTCAAGAGTCAGTGTCATTAAACTCAAGGGTCATTGGAGAGAAACGTATCTTATCCAGGCAGTTGTTCCACGTCTCTGTAAATTTCAGTTCCATTTATGCTGACTGCCTCAACGTTATTCAGCGCTGGAGGAAAGAGTAACAAGCTATCTGCGTTATTCTCTTCAGCACAGTGGGAACTTTTGGATATTTATTATTTACTTTGCCGCTAAAACGCCATTCTTCGGCACTGGAGAGAGCTTAATAGTAAAGGTCTTAAAGGGGAAGGAACATCTGGAATCATAGAGGGACGCGAACTGAAGAGGAGGAGGGAGGGGATTAGCACAAAGAGGCAGGAGCGAAGAGAGAAAAGAGTCAGTGGGATGGAAGGAAAAGAAAGACGCTACGTTAGGGATCATTCCGATTATAATGATATACTAACAAAGGACTCTCTCTCGCTGGCCTGGCAGAAACTATAGCGATGTTTCCTTGGGGATTAGTTTTGCATATTACTCAAAAATATTCCCTGGTATGTTAAATTTTTTTATACCTTCAGTCCGATGGCGTATTTCCCAGCGATATTTATAGTACCTGGTACTGGAGATGGAAGCCTTCACCCGGTGGCACCGATATAACTGGACGATGGACCTGCCTGGCCATACAAACGTCCCTGAACTTCATCCCTATACCTCGGAATGTGCATGGTGGACTGCCGGAGAAGGGTAACTTCAGCTTGCATATCACCGGTTTCACGTTTCAGTTGACGCTAGGGCTATTACCTACTACTGCTACTTCTACTGCTTCTGCTACTACTATTACTACTACTACTACTGTTACTACTACTACTACTACTACAACTACTACTACTACTGCTTCTGCTACTACTATTACTACTACTACTACTGTTACTACTACTACTACTACTACAACTACTACTACTACTGCTACTACTACTACTACTGCTACTACTACTACTACTACTACTACACTGCTACTACTACTTTTAGTAATAGCAGTACTTATACATGGTTTTATTCTGCTTACGGTATACTTTTTGATGTGTAAAGGTTAGGCATGAGGGTGTCTACCCGTCGGTGAAGGAAACTCAGTAGCACCCTTTCCATAGTGATTTATCTTTAAAACAGACCGGTTAATGCAGTTTTGTACATTATTCATACAAGGTAACGCAGATCAGAATTATTTAAACATCACAGGTTAGGAACAAAAAGTATGATCAGCAAAGTACATTCGAGGTTTAAGGAGTTTCTTTAATAAACGAGAATAAAACCCATTACACCTTCACTGTTAGAGGCGATGCAGGAGAGGGTTGCCTACACGCTGTGCCACTGCTACACCCGATCGGCTCCTCTGGCTGGTTATACAGACATCAGTTCTCTCCCTTCACCTCTGAAAGGAGGATGGTGGGCTGCAGGAGAGGGGTAGCTTCAGTGTGCAGTCCACCCGGCTTACTTTACAGATGAGCCCGGGGTTACGACTGTTAATGTTACAACAACGACTACTACTATTACTACTACTACTATTTCTACTACTACTATTACTACTACTACTGCTGCTGCTACTACTACTACTACTATTAGTGGTAGTGGTAATAGTAGCAGCAGCAGCTGTAGTAGTAGCAGTAATTTTTGTTGCCGCACTGCTTCTGCTGCTGCTGCTGCTTCTACTACTACTACTACTACTACTACTACCCCTACTGCTTCTGCTGCTGCTGCTGCTTCTACGACTACTACTACTACTACTACTACTACTACTACCCCTACTACTATTACTACTACTACTACTATTGCTACTACTACAAGACGCCTCCCCCAAACCGAATAAATTAATCTCGAAGGAGTGAGACTTCTTCAAATTAATACACTGCGTCAGTTTAAGGAAGTTAATATCTACACAGACTGCTTCAGTAAGATATACAGTCCTGTAGAATGATAGAGAAAATTAATCGCTGACGAAGAGTTGCTACGGAATCACCAAAGCCTGTGAAAATACTGGCCATAGAGAGGAGGGAAAGAAAATCATCGGGAGAAGAGGATAGAAATAGAGGGAAAATGAAGAGTATTTCCATAAGAGAAAATTACGAAAAGGGAACCAAGTAAGCATCATTGACAGAAAGAGATACACGTAAAGGAGAGAGAGAGAGAGAGAGAGAGAGAGAGAGAGAGAGAGAGAGAGTAAAATCATGATAAAGGAAAAAACTGAAGTCGAAATAAAAAGTCAGCAAGAGAACGAGGCAGAGGTCTGAAGAGAAGACGGGATGAACAAAGGAAAACGTAGGAGCAGAAGGAAAAGTTAGCAGGTGGGAAATAAAACTGGAGCTAGGAGGAAAATATTGCTAGACTTGTTCCAAACTTGTAAGGGGTTAATGGTACTATTGTTCATGTACTTTTAACTTGGCCCAAATCTTCATCCTTTTCCAACATATTTCACGAAGCTCAGCAAGAAAAAAAAAAAATACTGTGGCTCTACATCCTTTCTGACCTGCATCGTTCTCTGGTGTTCAATCCATTGTAATAACTCAGCATTCAAGATGGAGGGAGGGCAATTTCAGGCTACGTTCAAAGGGTATATATTGATATGCAGTCGACTATAACACCATCTCTCATAAATGCTTTGACGTTAGCAAGAATAGAATAACAGAGCTGTCTCAATCATTAAAAAGTTAATGTTAGATAGAATAGGGAAATGAATTGGAGAAACTGACATTAGAAGAAAGGGAACTGCTAAAATAAAAAGATAAAACTGAAGGAAGAAATATGTAGACTGAAGAAAAATATAAAATATAAAATACAGGCGAGCAAGTAAAAATATGGGAGAGAAAGAAAACAGAAAGAGAGAGACGAGATGAAAGCGGAGGACATAAAAAGGGCGAGTTGAGAGGGAGGAAGGAGACGGAAAGAATATAGTTCAGCAAGAGAAAAGAGGGGAGGAGGGGGAGGCAGAGGAGGAGGTGGAGGAAAAGGAAGAGGGGGAGGAGACACAAGTTGCCAAGGGGAAGTGAGAGAGAGAGAGAGAGAGAGAGAGAGAGAGAGAGAGAGAAAGAGGGAGGCGCACAAGTCGTGTGTGTGTGTGTGTGAGAGAGAGAGAGAGAGAGGGAGGCGCACAAGTCGTGTGTGTGTGTGTGTGTGTGTGAGAGAGAGAGAGAGAGAGAGAGAGAGAATCTACCTAAAGCAAGTAACAACATATTTTATTGTAATAGGATTTCCATAAATGACTCGGTGACAAAAGTTCGCCCATTATTCCAACGCGTCTACTCCACGCTTTGGTCATACTCGTCACCATCTTCCTTGACGCTTTATAGTAAAGAGATTCATCTGTCAGTAGAGGAACATACGAAGCCTCTTGACGCTTAGGAATATTTTATCAGCAGAGGAAGATGGAAAAAAAGAGGAGGTAAAAAAATAGGCTAAATCTGATCCCCAACTGGCTATGATACTGACTGAGAAATGAACTATAATGAGAAGCATTACGTCACAATTTAATAATGATGCCAGTTCACTACAGTAAACATAAATGCAGTGATCAGTGACTTTCTAAATACAGTGATTTGGCCTGCAGAACCTAACAAAATTATAAAAACTGCAAGTCTTTCATTATTTGTTTGACTAAAGATTGGAGCAATAGGAGTATTAATGTCTGACGATGCACGACAATCAATGCTCTCCTAAAACACACACACACACACACACACACACACACACACACACACACACACACACACACACACCACGAATACCAGACGTAACCGAAACGAAAGTACCAAAACATTGGAGTGTGTATATATATATATATATATATATATATATATATATATATATATATATATATATATATATATATATATATATATATATATATTGTCCTTCAAACACCCTTTGCCGGAGAAACTGCTGAGAGTGTAAAATAATATATCCATCATCAACCCCATCACGTTCGGAGCAACTCCAGTATTCTGTATAAGTTAACATCAGGGGGATTGTTTTCAGCTGAGAGTTAGCACAGAATTCTGAAAACGCCAATACTGTCACTGCTATCCCTCTTAGCGTCATACCAGATTTATTATTTCGTTCCGGTTAACGTCAGACAACTGTATCCAGCCCGAGTGATCCTTCTTGAACTATTAACCCTATCATGACCGGCACCGTTGTCCAGTTCCATTCCAGCTGACGCCAGGCGATTATATTTAGTAGCGAGTGAGTCAAAGAGGACTGGAAATGCATGAGTGAAATTCTTAAGCAGAGCAGGACAGTTACGAGAGAAAAATTTAGACGACTATTAGCATCGTAAGATTTGTTCTTGTTGTTTGCAGACGATTTTACTTATCATGGTATAGACGTTTTATTGTGGCGGGGTTAAGCGATATAAATACCCACATGACTTCAATACTTTCACCTAAGGCCGATTAAAAAATAGAAAAAAAAAAAGAGGAAAACGTTGACGGATGGAACAAAAAGAATAAATATAAGCTTCTCTGACGGTCATATTAAAAGAGAAAATACCAGATGTGGTAGACAAGTGTAAAGGAGAGATAAGGGTGAGAGCGGCAAGACGGACGGCATGATAAACAAAGGGAACATAGAGAGAGAGAGAGAGAGAGAGAGAGAGAGAATGAGTGTGTTTTAGGGGATATAATGGCGTGTGTGTGTGTGTGTGTGTGTGTGTGTGTGTGTGTGTGTGTGTTTTAGGGGATATAATGGTATGTGTGTGTGTGTGTGTGTGTGTGTGTGTGTGTGTGTGTGTGTGTGTTTTAGGGGATATAATGGTATGTGTGTGTGTGTGTGTGTGTGTGTGTGTGTGTGTGTGTGTGTGTGTGTGTGTTTTAGGGGATATAATGGTATGTGTGTGTGTGTGTGTGTGTGTGTGTGTGTGTGTGTGTGTGTTTTAGGGGATATAATGGTATGTGTGTGTGTGTGTGTGTGTAAGTCTCTTCAAGTTCTGTGTGGCGTGAACGAGTGCATCCGCCGGCGCCGCCCCTAAAGCTACTCTCTCTCTCTCTCTCTCTCTTTTTCTCTGGTTGCTTCCCCTCCTCGTTTTTCATTTCTTTTCTTTTTATGGCTTCTTTTATTTTCTTATCTGAAGACCCGTTTTCATCTTTGCTTTTTTCATTCTCTCTCTCTCTCTCTCTCTCTCTCTCTCTCTCTCTCTCTCTCTCTATGTGAAGGTCTTGCCTGGTTCTCGTCACCCTCTTTCTTGACTTAGACACTATTGCCTTCTGTCATTTACTGAAGCAAATTATGTAGATATAAACCCTGCCTGTCCACTGCCATATTTTATTGATTTACAGTATCCTTGCTACCCTCACACCATTTGATTTACTTCTGGGGAGACATTTTTGGTGCGAGGTTGGTGTTGCATTTGTTGTGATGGCACCTACCTTATTTGTAACGTTAACTGGCTGGACTGCGGGATTATGTAGCTCTTCTCCTACAGTCCACCATCCTCCTCTCGCGGGATAGGGAAATAGCCGAGGAACGTTTGTGTAACCAGCAAGAACCACCACATGAAGGTCTTCTTTTCTAGTATTAGTAAAAAAAAGTACATTACACACACACACACACACACACACACACACACACACACACATCTGCAGTTGGAAAAATCTCTCCCAAATTGAACTAAACCATGTTTCAGCAGCAAGAATAATGCAGGAAACTACGCTTTGGGACAGCAGGGGTTAGCAAGATGTAAACAACGTACAGTACCAGAAAATATCAAGGGGTAACATGCAAAACTAATCGCAGAGGATGCTGATCTACGAATTCTTCCTGGTCA
>NC_137043.1:16665267-16782767 GCF_032717465.1 Coenobita brevimanus | reverse complement strand
GCTGGAGGATCTGTGTAACAATTGGAGAGAGAGAGAGAGAGAGAGAGAGAGAGAGAGAGAGAGAGAGAGAGAGAGAGAGAGAGGGGAAAAAATAGGAAGAAGATGTCCCTATTTGTATCACTCCATATTATGTCCAGTGCAGAATACGATCTTCTTCTCGGAAGGAATGTGACAGCCATAATCAGCCTTTTCCCATGCTGGTAAGGTATAACCAAGAAAATGGTGCCTGAAGATAGCAATACACGTGAAAGTCGAAGTGTTATATTGGTTATGTCTGTGTGTGTCAGAATCCGTGTATATTATGGGTAGACCCGACAGAGTGCGATAAAGTGCAAACATAAGAAGGGAAATACAGCTGGTAGGCACTTTAGTTATCTCACGTTCTGGGCTCGAATCTTAGAATTAGGGCTCATGAACCATAAGATGCATACGTTAATCACAGACCTGATGCATCGCCAAGAGGAAAACAAGACAAAGTTGATAGAGACGAAGGATAAATAGATGAGAACTACCTGTTACGAGATCACGACGCAGGACGAAAAGCTCTATAACAAAAGAGAATCAAGTCTGCCCTGCACTATCGGGATCTCTTGCGCTGAATACAAATGTTTGGGATGGGAAGCTGTTGATGCACTGGTTAGCATATCCAGCCTTCAACTGGTAGAATCCCCAGCTTGATTCTCGGATCGGTCAGAATCTTAGGCAAAGTTTGTGTCCCCATGTTCCTGTTGATTTTACAGCAGAATTTGTAACATGAATGTAAATCTAATCGCTTCGTGTTGTAGTTCTTGGGGAGGATTGGGATTTTGCAACAAGTTAATTAACCTACATTAAAGACCCTCGTGCAGCTGATAGTGATTTAAGCTTTGTTCACTTCGTATCATCAAAACACACACACACACACACGCACACACGCACACACACACACACACACACACACACACACACACACACACACACATGGAGAGAGAGAGAGAGAGAGAGAGAGAGAGAGAGAGAGAGAGAGAGAGAGAGAGAGAGAAATGTCATTATAATCGTTACTTCCCAACACTAAACATACAAAATTGTCACATTGTCTTCAAGCCTTTCAGTTGTCTGACACATAGTCTATCCCTGCCATCTCGACATGGATCTGCAGCGCGGGGTAGACGGCTTAAATGGAGGGGCTAATCACTGTCTTCACTTAACCCGTCATCGTTGGCAGCCTTTCCTGATAAAATCATATGCTGTAGCCCAAGTAAAAAAAAAAAATACATCAAAGTAGTGAAGGGATTAGTAGTTCTCTCTGTTTATCTACATAATTCTAGAACCAAGGCTGACGTCAAAGGGGAAGATCACCTTAAATGTTTTATTATGCAGCGCTTTCACTTTTCACAGTGTTTACACAGTATTTACATAAAGTGGGATGATTAAACTAAACTGGTCTCATCTGCAATAAGCAACTTTCGCTGACATTTCCCTTCGCCTGATGCGCAGAAATAGTTAACTTTCACCAAAAAAGACCATTTATTTATGCGAAGGCATCTGGGAGCCGCTCAGTCAGTCTCTCTCACTAATGATATTTGAAAGAAAGTTGCTTCGCTTCCATATATTTTAGCGACTTTAGCGAAGCTACATCACATCGCACGAAACAACAAAACACACCACACCACAAAAAAGTATGCTTCTTCATTTTCTTTTTTAAATACAAAGAAGAAGGAACCAAAGACCAGAAGCCGGCAAGATTGTTCCCTCCAGGCAAAGCAAAAAACAGGATAGCAGACAGCCAAATTCAAGATCGTTCATTTCGAGATGCCTGGGCTCACTGCGTCTGAAAGACTGGAGGCCATAGGCAATAACACACCATAAGCATTAACTAAACAGCCATGAAACTTCCGTATCTATTACTCTAGTTACCAGAGTACTACAGTCTAGAACTTTTTCTTCGATTCTGTTAAAGTCAGGGGCAACTTCCACCGGTAAAATGGGAAAGTGAAGGATATATCTGACTTTCCTAGTTGGTAAATTCTGTCACCTAAGCTGAATACAATGCTTGAGGTAGGGAGAAATAAAAAAAAAAAAGTTCGTCACCAGCGTGAAGAGGTTAGAACACCGGACTGGGAATGAGGGCTGACTTATCCAACTCGCAAGTAGCACATTAACTCGAATCCCTGCCCGATCAGACTGTTGAGAGCAGTTTCTTCTTCCTTGTCTCTCTTGGCCCAGCAGTACATTAGGCAACTGAATATACACACTGACTGTTGCGGGTTGTGTTCTAAGGGAATACTGGGACTTAGCAATAACTGAGAATTTACCTTAATGAACCTCGTTCAGTCCACTGATACTCTCATGGTCGGGACAACTCCTGTCATCCACTCCATCTCAAGCTTCACAGTTTCATCAAGCTGAGAGTTAGTATAAAGGCAAGAGAGCGTCAATACCCATACAAACAATGGAGTTAATCGTCAACAAAACACAGTACTCGTACAGAAAGCAATCGGTGCAGAAAACTGAGAAATAGAACTCAGACTACTGAAAAATTCTCATAGAAGTAAAAAAAAAAAAAACAACAACACGCTAAAAAAGGAAAAAAATATATAAAATGGGAAAAGCTTGTTGTGCCCTGAACGCTTTCAACTCAGGTGAGACTTGGGTTGGAGTAGTTGGCAACAGCCCTCATTACCCTGCAGTATTATAGGTCTTTTCTAACCTGCATAAAATAATATGTTTCATTGCCCGAGCAATGCGAAATATACGGCAATGGAGTGAAGGCTTTTAACTGAAAGTACACTTTAAATTTGATCCTGCTGTACGCTTCATGATTGGAGTATAGACTACCTAATCAATATTCTAAACATTTTTATTACCATTATAGTGATAGCGTTCATGATTCAACAACAAAATGTCACAAAAGTATGAATCTTTTCGATATTCATTCAGTTACTACATTTTCAATCCATCAAAATGCTGTTCTATTAACAGGCAGAACCATTCATATTACAGTTATCCACCTGATTCTTGTGGTCATACAACATCTACTGTGCAATAATTCCTTTGCTTGTAGGGTTATAAGGAGACTTTAAACCCTCGTCATGCGCTTTACCCAATTGTCCAATTGATTAAGGGATATTGCTGGGGACCTGGATATAACATCACTGGTTACAGATCATACTCTAGAGGAAGAAGATGACATAAAATACAGATTGCCTTCCTTAACCTTCGTGTTGTGGAAAGGCTTACGGTATATATATATATATATTTTTCTGGATATGCATCATCACGCCCCCCACACACTTTATTCACTTAATTCTATTCTTCCGCAGTAATTTGCTTCCTCATCTTCACACTTTTTTTTTTTTTTTTGCCACGTTCACTTGCTACACCAGGGCACCATCTTTGCTTTCTGAGCGTCACACAAACTTCAGTCTCACTTTCATATTCCGTTCTCATCATCCCAATAAGATCCATCAAGTGACACCATATGATGAACGTGCAGTCAGGGACAGAACTTGGCCTAATAGTTTACTTCTTGTACGTTCTACACTTTCCTACTGGCTACTGTCCTTAAACTTGTGTCCTGATGTGTTACTGCCCATCAACATTCTATTTGATATGATACGTCAGCCAGGAAAGTAACGGACATGCCCTGAGTATGAACGACCCACAGTGGACTAGTACCGGTATGCCATTTTTTTTCTTGAATGTACATACTAGTGTTCCTGGCCTGTGATCGCAACACTACATTGCTCCATATCTTTCCTGAATGAAGGTTTCATATCTCGTTCAATTTCCGCCGTCCTACATATCTTATTAAAGTGTCAGACAGCCATGGGCAGCAGTGGTGAAAAAAAGTCTTTCGGAATCGTTATGGCAGGTGAATTTTAAGCTTTTCGTACCGTGACATTATTTATATTGTTGATCCTACCATACATTCTTCTCGGCTTAGGATATTCCATTAGTAGTGGAGGACTGAAAGAAGTTTGCAACCCGTCTTGTTTAATTAAAAATATCTAAACTGAATGATACCTCTTGGAGAGAATAAGAATATAATTATCAGACGTTACCGCGCTGAAAGGATATGCCATTATTAGAGTATCATCATCATCATCATCATTACCCTGACCTTTTCCACATCTATGGCTGGAGTGCAATAGAATCCAGAAACTAAAAGAGGCGCAGTATGACGGTAAGAGAGTTATCAAAAGTGTGCTCAGTGAGCCCAATCTGAAAACTGCAATCGTCTAAACGTCTGAACTGATTTAAAAGTTTTTGAGGGATTATACACACAAACAGATTGCTAAACTAAACCACAGCTGTAAAAATTTGCTTTTGTCAAGAGACATTCACACTGAAGAAGAAAGGGACTGGGTGAGGCAACAGCGACAAAGGAAAATAATAATGTTAATAATAATAATGATGATGAAGATAATAATAATGATAAAGATAATAATAATAATAATAATAATAATAATAATTAGAACAGTGTAAAATCGTCCAAAGTCAATTTTGATAAAACCGTTCTGCATCCACTGCCTCCCAGAAGCCGAGCTACAAAGGGACCTTGAGGTTGAAGACACTGATTTTTGCATGTCATCATAGGGCATCACAGTCTATAAGTCGTCCAAATTTGGTGGCTCTAGTTTTAATCTTTAATGGAAAATTAGGTGACATCTGGAGCATCCGGAAAAGTCCCGATTATTATCCCCCAAAGCATGGTCAAAGTTACTGAACTTGTGCATGCTACCTTAGGTTATGACAATCTATAAATACACCAAATTTATTGGCTATAGCTTTAATCTTTCATGGAAAACTGGTGACACCCGGAACATCCGGAAAAGTCCTGATTCTTGACGCCAGGCGAAGTCAAGGTCACTGATTTGTGCTTGCCACCTTAGGTCATCGCAGTCTATAAGTCCAGTAAGTTTGATGGATCTAGTTTTAATTCTTCATGGAAAATTGGGTGATATCCAGAATATCCTGAGAAGTCACAATATTTGATCCCACGCTATCTCAGAGAATAATCAACCGATTGCAGCCATAATCCCTTCCGGCCTCCGTCCGTCTGAAGGCTATTTCTTACTAAAATTTCAGCTTTCTAGCATCAGCAGTCTTGAGATAGCATGGCTGACACACTTTTGCGTTTTCCAGATAATATCCATAGATCTTGGCGATGAATTGCCACCATATTTGTCCAAAACATGTGGACAGCCGTCCGACTAAGCTGACCAACTTTGGAGGCTCGTGACCGAGTAGCCTTTGAAATAACGCAGTTTTAAATTAAGTAATCCTAATATTAATAACATTGACTAAAACAAGAATATTTCCTACAGGGATGTGGAAAGTTTGAAAAATAATAATAATGATAATGATGACCTTAATAAATATGATGGTGATGATAATTATAATAATACTAATGATAACAATAATAATAATAATAATAATAATAATAATAATAATAATAATACTATTACTATTACTACGACTACTACTAGTCAGGAGGAAGACAAGGAGGTGGAGGAGGAGGAGGAGGAGGTGGTGGTGGTTTAGATTAATGCCTGTTGGGGACAAGAGGGTCATTAACCTGCCCCATCCCAATGTTTTCTGGGCAGTGGTACGCCCCAGTCCCGACATTTTTGGACCATTTTTTTTTTTGGCTCAAACATCCGCATTTGGTGAGAAACATCGAAAATTCATAGAGAAATCGCTCACCTGAGGTTTAAAATACTCGATCCAGGTAGGAGTAGCTCCTTACCTTACAGGGTTTTCTATCAGGCTGGCTGCAAAGAAAACGAGTTCTATGGGAGGATAACTATTCTACACCACTCATGAACGGTATTTATTTATTTATTTGGTAAGAATTTATATGTAGTACGAGAGTATATTGGTTTTCAAACAGTAATATAGGCATTATAAGCATTGTTTCACTCACTAACTCATCACCATTCCTGACCTTTTTTTGCCACATTACCTGATCATCATTTCTGACTGTTTCTTCCTCTAATGTTTGTCCTCCACATTGTCATTGATTGGGGAATCACTCTGGCCCTGAATTTCGTACCGTGGCATGACATGGCTTTACTGGCCAGGTCACTGATAACAGGTGAATTGCTGAGAAAAGGTCATGCAGGGGGGAGGAGGAGGTCATGCTGGGTAAGGCATTGTCCCTGCCTGGCATCTTGTAGAGGAAGGTGTCCCGTGTATATGTGCCAAAAATCACTCATGAAAATTGAAAATTGTGCAAATTAGGGACCTTGCAAAGTCCTTGCAATGTTGCTGCATTAATTTACGTCTCCGGGATATGAATGCACACCATATGAGGACGTGAATTCACGTCTCCGGGACAGGGCGGGTTAAGCTAGAGAGTCATTTTTTACTACATTCTTGTCCCTTTCCTCCCCCGGGCAGCAGTTGTAGATTACTGCCTGGTGAACAGAGACAGTGGTGGAAAACAAGCATTGTCTAAAGACCTAACCATTCCAAGAATCAAACACAGGTTATTTAAGGAAAAGAGAAAATAGGCTGAATACATATGAATCTTAGGGTAATAGAGGCCAGATTTAGGGGGAGGCGATGGCTCAATTGGTAGAGAGGTGGCCTGCGGTCTTACCGGACCCAGGTTCAGATCTCTGTTGGGGCAGGGAACAGTTTAAAGATTTGAATTTCATGTAAAGCAGACTTTACCAATGTACCGGAAGACCCACCGACATGTTGTAAAAATACCCCTGCTAATACCAATACACCAGTCCTGTATGAGACAGCCCTAGCATGTATTCAATATGGACGGTGGGTGTTAGCACCGAAGTGGTGACATGTAGAGATGTATGATATGTAGGAGGACTACTGGGCCTTGGCAGCAGGCTGTGAACCTATGCCCAGAGTCGGTCACATATAAAAATTAAAAAAAATGTAGAGATGTATGATATGTAGGAGGACTACTGGGCCTTGGCAGCAGGCTGTGAACCTATGCCCAGAGTAGAGCACATAAAAAAAAAAAAAGATTAATTATTTCCTGGTCAGGAGAACTGATAGAAGGTTGGTGAAGGATAAAGTCATAGGAAGCAGCTGTAAGAGTGTGTGCAACCACTCAGATTACTGATATGTGACATGGTGCTCAAGGCGCAGGTGGTGAAAAAGATGACCAATGGACCCAGGTCCACTCTAATGGCTCTGTAGTTATTTCCCTTACTGATAAAGCAGAACCACTTAAACTTTCTCCTCCAATTCCACCTTAAACAATTCCAGTGCTGTTCCTCCATCACTTCCCCCCTCTGACTTCATCATGGCTGACAATAAAATTTCCTCTCTTGAAATATATTCTGACATCACTGGTCTAAATACAAACAAGACATATGGGCTGATGGGGTCCCTCATAGGCCTTTGCCTGTCAATTTGTACCTTTCCTACTTTTTGGAACTTTGCTTTCATTCAGCCTGTCCCAAAGAAAAGTGACCATTCCCAGCTGTCTAACTATCACCCAATTGCTTTAACATCAAGTATTTCAAACGTTTTTGAATTCATTCTTAACAGAAAAATTTTAAAACATCTTTCCTATCACAACCTTCTTTCTGATCGTCAGTAGGGGTTCCGCCAGGGACGCTCCACTGGCGATCTTCTCACCTACCTTTCAGACTCCCGGTCATCCTCCTTTCGGGACTTTGGCGAAAGCTTTGCCATTGCACTTGACATTTCAAAGGCTTTCGGTCAAGTCTGGCATAAATCGTTAATTTCCAAACCGTCCTCTTACGATTTCTATCTGTTCCTTCATCTCTAGCTTCCTTTCTGTTCGTTCTATGGCCGCTTTTGTAGACGGACACCATTCTTCTCCTAGAGCTATCAATAGTGCTATTCCTCGGGCTCTGTCCTATCACCAACTCTTCCTTCTATGCATCAGCGACCTTCAAAGCTGTACATCTAACCCTGTCCACTCATACACTGATGACTCCATCCTTCACCTTTTCATTAGCTTCCTGCAGTGCCAATTTCAGCAGTTACTTCAACAAACAAGTGCTGAAGATGTGGCACACGTAATGTCTGACTTGGCTTATATCTCTGACTGACGTAAAAGTAATCTTGTTTTTAATGTATCAAAGACTCAGTCCTTACACCTATCAACCAGACAGAATCTTCTACAGGAGTACCCACTAATGTTTAATAATATCTGGCTCAATCCTGCGTCATCCTTAAACATACTTGGGGCTTCATTCTCTCGGGATTTATCTTGGAAAGGTCATATTACATCTCTTGTAAAATCTGCTTCCAAGAGATTAGGTGTGCTAAGCCGACTCCGTACCTTCTTTACCCCTGCAGTGTTGTTGACTTTATGCACGGGTTTTATTCGCCCCTGTTTAGAGTACAACTTTCATGTGTGGGGAGGCTCCCCACACACAGCTCATCTCAAGAAGGTGGAGTCACAGGCTTTTCGTCTCATTAACTCTCCTCTTACTGGCTCCCTTCAACCTGTTTCTTTGCCGTACTGTTGTAACTTTATATCTTCTCTGGCGCTACTTCAATGGTCACTGCTCCTCTGAACTGCCAGCTTGCATCCCTCCACCGCTACGGCAGACTGCTGCTCCAGTCTATAAACAAACTCTCATCCCTTTTATGTCCAACTCTCTAATGCAAGAGTTAACCGTTACTCCCAGTCCTTCATGTATGCAACAGGTCAACCACTGAACTGTCTCACTGTCTGTACTTCCTACTGTCTATAATCTCCAGTCTTTCAAACGCAGTGTGACCAGGCATCTCGATATGAACGGACCTTGAATTTGCCTCTCTGTTATTTTATTTTTGTTTTTTCTTGGAGGGAACAATCTTGCAGGCTCCCTGCCTTTGATTCCTTCTGTCTTGCTTAAAATACACACACACACACACACACACACACACACACACACACACACACACACACACACACACACACACACCGATCAACATACAACACTCGTTTTGCTAGAGTGGGTGCATTTATCAGTAGTGAATATGACTATTTTAATAAAAAACTAGAGAGGCACTCAGCGGAGCTCATCTTTCCGACAAGGGCAACGTAATTTCCAAACCACTCTTCACAATTGGTTAGGTTTTCTCGTCATTGGAGAGGGTTTTGTAAAAATATTTTCCGTATCCAGAATCTGTAATTCAATCCGGATCGGTCCCAAAAGTTAATCGATTGTTCCCTGGGACATGGAGTGTCCACCCTCCAAATTTGGTCCAAGTCTCTCTTGTGGTTTTTGAGTAATCATGTTAGCAAATAAACAGACAAACAGGGGTGAAAACATACTTTCCTTGACGGAGAGAAAAAATGGAAATTAGCCTATTGAGACTATGTATTGCACGTTATGTGATATAGATTTTGTTAAAAACTTGTTGCTCAGGTTATGGCAGTGACTGATTGGTTTACTGGTGGTGGTGATGCTCATGCTAGTGGTGGTAATATTCGTGGTGGTGGAGATTTATATGATACTCTAAGTATTCTCTCCTTATGACTGAAAATAATGGTAACGGTGGTGACTTTAGTAGTGATTATGGCACGGCGTGATACCACTGTTGGCGTCAGCTATTAATCAAAATCTGTAGATATTCTGTTCTTCTGAGCTGGAAAACGCTGGTTTCCACACACTCAAAATTGTGCAGTTAGTGGCGGAGGGTGGCTGTTATGGCACATCTGTCACACAAACACCAATAATAGGCTCATATCCAACACTGTTCGATATTCAAAGGTCGGACGAAGGCACGGAGACTTTCACTGAGATGCTGGTTACGCTGGATACACACACCCTCTGCTGCAAGAAGTGACGTAATAGGAGAATGCATTTTTATTCAGTATACTTGTACCCAACGGTGCTATTAGCTCTTTCTGTGTGTGTGTGTGTGTGTGTGTGTGTGTGTGTGTGTGTGTGTGTGTGTGTGTGTGTGTGTGTGTGTGTGTGTGTGTCCACGGAAACCACATACCGTAGTTGTGGTGAAGGGCTTGCATACCCTGTAACTCTGGTGGGCAGTACAAGCAGGGGAAGATTAGATCACCAGTCTCGGCAGGACGGCAGGGTTACCCATGCTGAAGGGGACATCAGTGAGGGGTCGGACTATGGAGAATTCTTTAAAAACCAAGACTTCAGGCGGTCCAATGGCGACGTTCAGTCGTCCGACTTTCCGGAGCATCAGTCATCATTACTATAAACAGTCTGAACCGTCAGTCTTGGCGAAACCTAGTTCAGGTGTTTGAATGCTGCGACAGTCACTAGACTGGACAAGAATGCGCTGCATGAGCGCTAACAGCGCACGAATCTTGAATGTTTCTTCTGTTTAAGAAATAAGACACTTCGCTAACCCATTTAAACTGTTATTTCTATATATAAAGTATGTATATATACGCTAGAATTGGTAAAAAGGACGGTAGAATACATAAAGAGGAAGCTTTTATGCGCAAGATACAGTGTAGCCTACTGTAACCTATAGGTTAAGCATGAACTATGATTTACCTTCCTTTTGCAATTATTTGCTTGAAATAATTATTGAGATTATCCAGATTTCAATTTATATGAGCAAAGTGAATGTATAATTGCATACTTCATTGATTTTCATGGTATGCTTCCTGCCAGCTCACCAATCAGGAATCATACAGCAGTATATCCACAGTATGTGCATCTCTACTCATGCAGTAGTACATCCTATGTTCGTAAGTATATACTGAAGGATGTAAATACAGATTTATTACGAAATTATTTTTACCATGGAGACTGCATTATTCTTTACAAAGCTTGTTGAATGGTGACATTCATTGCAGCACCAACACAAGAGAGATGCAGTAACACTCCTCCATTCTTTTTCAGCAGTTTCCTTTCACACCTATCATCCAGCCAGGACCAGCAGACCATTCTGGAAAATATAGGTTATCTGATGTGCGTACTGTTACAGTTGTTCATTCAGTTTCTATATATCTACCTATAGTTTTTTCCTTATACAGTACTGTTGTCACCTTCCCTGTCTCAATTTTACTGGTAAATTTCCAGTTAATTATACTCCTCTGGTGTTCACATTCTTGATTATTACCTTTCCCGTCAAACAAGTGTGCAGTGATTTCTTAAGTGACTTGACACAGTATTTCTTTTTCTATCCCAGCCTGCTAAAAAAAAGTCTTACCTCTGTTCGAAGAAATTATTCCACCTCTAGAGAACTTCCATCCAGTTCTGTTTTATACATTTTCAGACCGCTTATTGTTCTGTTTTTCTAGCTTTCTCCTAAACTGGCCATATGCTTGATGTTTGTCTCCTTCACTAAATATTGATCTCATTACTTCCTGTTTCTCACAGTCTCTGCTTAACTGCTCCTTTCATGCTTTTGTGTAACCCTTCCACCAAAGTTGGGAATAGCGCCGCTATTAGTAGCGGAGCTACATAGCGCCGCTACTATTTTAATAATGATAGTGGTAACGCCATTACTTTTTTTTTTTTTTTTTATCCAGTAGCGAAATTGAGAGGGCCGCTACTTTTTGGCCGTACTCATGCGTTACCGCGCTCATCGCTTCTCACGCGACGAATATAGGTCTGGAGTCGGTGAGTACATACAGATAAGGGTGACGGTTTGGTTGTATTTATTAATGACGAAAAATAATACTTTCGTCATTTCTGTCAATTCATGATGTTTGTTTTACATTACATCAGTAAATTATTAATTATTATTTATTAGTAATGTCACGGATGTCAGCTAGATGTAGGCAACACACACACACACACACACACACACACACACACCTAACTAGGATATCCCCGTCTCTAACTTCCGCTCTCTCTCCCACTCTCTCTTTCAGACTAATTCTTACTCACTACGTTATTATTTCGTGACAGTATGCTACTTTCAGTTTAAAGTAATGAAACAAAAAAAACATTGCTATTGTATAAATTGCCTTTAAAAGAAAGCCCCAGTTCTTTTTTACTTTCGTTTTCGTACATATCTTAAATAGGTATCATTGAAAATAAACCTATATAATATGTATCAATGGTAGGCCACATTTTTTTTGCCTTTTATTTACGTATATTACTTTCAGTAGGTATATCGATAACTGTGTAAAAGAACATTTGTTACATTATACAGAAAATAGCTTTTTCCTGTACCTTCGGCTCTAAGCTTCATTAAAATGACACCATGTTTTTTTGTTTTTTTTTTCAATATAAGTATATACTGACATTACTGGTACACAACATAACCACTCAGACTAACTAATATTATCAAAACAGTATATAGTGTATTGCTATATCACAGATTTTTGTTAATCTTTCCTTTGTCTACTTTTTTCTTATCCAAAGTAGCGGGAGCGGGAGCGCAGCTACATTCCGTATCAAGTAACGAAACCAGTAACGCCACTACTTTTTCGAGCTAGTAACGGGAATGGGAGCGCCGCTACTTTTATTAGTAGCGTTCCCAGCACTGCCTTCCACCCTGACCAACATTGCTTGCCTTTCCTACACCCATTAACTCCATTACAATAACTGCCATTTCCACCTAATTTACTATTTTTAATTTTATATATACATGGTACACATTCAATTTCCTTAGGTCTGCAACTGTTTACAGGCAAGGAAAGCTCTTGAGATTGAAAAAAAAAAAGTCTCAGAATGTTATGTTTTTTCGTTGTTGAACATCTCATGAAACTATCTGCATTGTTTTAATGACAAATTTTGTTTTAAAGCCAGCCCACCATTGTTCCAATCTGAGTGCTTGCTGGAAACGCGTAAATATTTTAGCCAGCATCCTAACCAACCAATTTTAACTTTATCTTAACTAAATCAGCTTGTTAATTTATTTTGGTGCAAAATGAATTACATTTTTCAACAAAGAACTTAAATAATTGCACATACATGTTGGTACAAATGAAATTTTTATGTACTTTTTTTTACCATTTTCTGCAACTTAACAGTATAAGTGAACACTAAAGCCAGTGAAAAATACAACACTAACTAATCATGTACCAACACTGACCAAACTCTCACATGCGTTATTTCTGCCATGATATATTGTATAAACACCCTTGTTACACGTCATATGCTTATTTAGCCTCAGATATAGGGGGAACGTAGTACTGTACCCAGAGAAGTACTGTGACTTTCAGTATTAGCAACCACTGCAGCTGGTGCGTGAATCATTTATACTCTTGATTTTTTTTTTTCAATGCAAAAAAGAAGGACCCAAAGGCCAAGAGCCCGCAAACCGTTCCTCCCCCCCCCCCCAAAAAAAAAAAAAAAAAAAAAAGAGAGCCAAATTCAGAATCCGATCATTTCAAGATGCCTGGACACACTACGTTTGAAAGACTGGAGATCATAGGAAGTAGGAAATACAGACAGAGGGAGACAGTTCAAGAGTTGACCTGTTGCATAAATGAAGGACTGGGAGTAACGGTTAACTCTTGCATTAGAGAGTTGGACAGAAAAGGGATGAGAGTTTGTTGCTAGACGGGTGCTACGCACCCGTCGTAGAGGTGGAGGGATGCAAGCAGACAGTTCAGAGGAGTAGTGACCATTGAAGTAGCGATAAAAAAGAGATAAAGATGCAACAATGCGGCGAAGAGACAGAGGTTGAAGGGAGGCAGGAAGAGGAGGAGAGTTAATGAGACGAAAAGCCTTTGACTCCACCCTATTGAGAAGAGCTGTATGTGGGAAGCCTCCCCACACATGAGAGTTGTACTCTACACACGGGCGAAAAAAAAAAAAAAAAACCGTGTTTGAAGTTAACAACTGTGTAGGGGTAAAGATGGTACCGATATACCTGAAGAAGAACCCCATTAACAAAAAAAAAAAAAAAAGAGAAATGTCACTGATTTCATGATTTTCCAATGCCAAGATTGTCACACACGGATATTATTCGACTAGATGCAGAAGCTTATAGACTTTCCTCAAATGTGAAAACTACAGCACTGAGCTGGCTTACAAACAAACCTTGATGTTGCCATTTAAAAAATCTATTGAGAAATTACACAGGTAGTCAGAAATTAACTCGTGAGCAAAATTTATTATTTCTTCAAACAGTATGCACTATGTCGCCATCTCACTCGAAGGGATGTTTTGTTTTCTCGTATTCATTACGGAAACGTTTAATTTTGTAAAATTTTATGAACAACCTTGTGTTTCTCATACCGGCATAGGTGTCAGGTCTCCATATTATAATTACAAATCATAATAGATAAATAGATAAATAGATTGATAGAGAGACAGATAGAAGCAGGAAGTCAGATGATGAGAAGGTATTGTGTCTGCAAGAATCGAGCAATGCTAAACATGCTTACACACTCTTAACTCAAGGAATGCTTTATAGGCACACGACAGCACCTCGTGACCATACACACACATACACACATACTCACACACAGGCTTCTAGAACTTTCCAACCACAGTGTAACACACGTGACACGACCCCTGCTACACCAGAATTTAGGAAGCAGAGGCAGAAGGAGACAGGCCATAGAATCGGCAGGTAGTAGGGAGAAAGGCTTAGCAACTTGGAAGAGAGAGAGAGAGAGAGCGAGACAGGGAGGTAGCTAGCGGGGCTCTACTTATACTTCACTCGTGTGTGAAAGACTTTGTTAATATTCCAAGACAAATAAAAATAGTCCCATACTATTCTTTACATCTCCTGTCATTGCATGACAAAAAGGGAACCAAGATTTTTCTACTTACAAAACTACTCAAGTATAACAACCGCCCGTCCACAAGTTCAATATATATATATATATATATATATATATATATATATATATATATATATATATATATATATATATATATATATATATATATATATATATATAACTTCTCTACAAGTAACTACAAAGTCCTTTGTGACATTTGGTAGCAGCGAACGTATACGAACCTCGTCTACGAATCAACAGTGAATTCCTACAAAATATCAAGATTGAAAACAAACAATACCTCTTACAACCGACAACTCACAACCAACTCCTGACAGTATTCTCTCCAACCCCCCCTCCGTCTCCCTGATCATCACGCTGATGTAGAGGTGAAGAGGTCACATGACGCCTTGCAAGTAGTTTAACAATGTATTGATACAAACAATCTTGCAATTTCTACGACGAACCAACGAACTACAACCATCTACAATCAACTACAAGTAACAACTCCACGAGTCGTCTGTATAATCTACACGCACCTACAAGTAACGACAGTCTTCATCCCACGAGTAAATCACAAGAGAAAAGGAACGAGAAAACCTCGGGAAAGAAAAACAAAAACAAACGAAGAGTGAGATATGACTCACAACTCACAACCACCAGACCTCACCCTCCTCTCTCTGCCACATCCACCCAACCTCCACCGCTGACGCAGGAGTCAAGAGGTCAAGACAACGAAGCAAATACCAAGCCCATATTCACAACTCATCTTACTCACTCATCTTCACTCAAGTTACTCATCGCTACTCGTTTACTCACCACAGCTACCAGTGTGGGAAGTCGACGTCACCATACGTGTGCTGAGATGACGCCAAGCCGTGTGCCTGACACCCCACAACACGTCAATCAATCCGTGAAGAACAACGCTATCACCACGTGCAACACCACTCACACCATTTCCACCACGGTAAAAATTAGTGAGTTACATAGTTACTTCATTTATACAATACACAGTGATAGACATAAAAATGCTGCACAAACAGATAAAACTTGCTGTATAATTACAACTTACATACACATACTTCAATTATCTGCATAACTCAAACACTAAATAATCACCAACAATAAATATTCTACACTGTATATATTCATTCATTTATTATAGCAATTATTTACTACCAACGAGTGTTACCATTTATACCTACATAAAATACGTGTTGCATACATACAGCTATACATTATTACATCTACAAAGTAATAAAGAAAATATACCATCACAGTTACTCAGTGAGCGATTAAAAGAACTGTATTAAACACTTATTAAAGCTACCTTGTGGAAACAGATAACTTAAGTTACAAGGAAAACCAGATAAGAAAAAAAAAAAGGGGCCAACACAAATGACGTTAGTAAGAATGAACATCTTCAACACAATCGTGAAGACAAAGATTTCCACACAGTGCTGACACATATATTGCCCACGATAGGTACAAGTGAAGAACAAGTCAGTGTATATAGTTAATACTGTATATAGTGTATATATTTTTTTATATAAAATAACAAAATATGGGGCTATATAATATCATTTTCAGTAATATCTGTGCAATATAAACTAAACCTTAAAAAAGGGTCCCTAGGAAATTAGCCAGTAATTATGCAACCATAAACAACACAGAAAAAGCGTAGACAAACGAAGAAAACAAACTTTAGAAAATCAATACATACAAATTAAAAAAAAAAGAAAGAAAGAAAAAGAAATAGAGTAAGATCACATAACAAACAAATGAAAATAAGTATAAGTGTTACTACAAATACCAAAATACCACATACACTCCTTGTATAAGTGAAATAAAAAGCAAATTGTTGTCTCCACAAACTAGTGGCATGGCACATCATATCATCGACCGCAGCATGACCGGATTCAATGTCAGGACTGCAATTATTACAATTATGTAACTACAAACGATATGTAACAATTATGTAACGGCAAACGATTGCATTATGTTACACTTGCTACAATTATGTAACTACAAACAATATGTAACAATTATGTAACAGTTGCATTAACAAGATGTAACTTTTATGTAACTTTAACTACAATTATGTAACTACAAACAATATGTTAACAATTATGTAACAGTTGCATTAACAAGATGTAACTTTTATGTAACTTTAACTACAATTATGTAACTACAAACAATATGTAACAATTATGTAACAGTTGCATTAACAAGATGTAACTTTTATGTAACCTTAACTACAATTCTAAGGCCAACACAATTATGTAACAGTTGCATTAACAAAATGTAACTACAATTATAAGGCCAACACAATTATGCATTACCACAATATTATGTAACAATTCATAAAATGTTACAATTATGTATTACTACAATGTAACAATTACAATACAATTATATAACAATTCACAATGTTACAATTATGTATTACCACAATTCTGTATTACCAGAATCATCTTACAAGTTAGGTGAAATATTAGACATTACTAAAGGGATAACTCAATATGTAATGTATAACCTAGCAGTATTACCATTGCACAATTATATGTGTATGTCTGTTATAC
Organism: Coenobita brevimanus; assembly: GCF_032717465.1. Lineage (NCBI taxonomy): Eukaryota > Metazoa > Arthropoda > Malacostraca > Decapoda > Coenobitidae > Coenobita > Coenobita brevimanus. Next base: position 16,765,595 of record NC_137043.1, on the reverse strand, counting down.
ATACACATCTTACAAAATGTCATACAACAACCATTGCATATATTCAATTATGTATAGAACTTGTTTAAAATGTAATATGACTTGATCATTGCAATTTACCATGAATATTATATGTATACAATATTATAATCAATATTATGTACTAATAGATTAGTATATGTCAATGATAATTGCTGTCGGAGGACCTTCAGCGGCGCGGCCGAGCAATGTCAGGTCTCCATATTATAATTACAAATCATAATAGATAAATAGATAAATAGATTGATAGAGAGACAGATAGAAGCAGGAAGTCAGATGATGAGAAGGTATTGTGTCTGCGAGAATCGAGCAATGCTAAACATGCTTACACACTCTTAACTCAAGGAATGCTTTATAGGCACATGACAGCGCCTCGTGACCATACACACACATACACACATACTCACACACAGGCTTCTAGAACTTTCCAACCACAGTGTAACACACGTGACACGAACCCTGCTACACCAGAATTTAGGAAGCAGAGGCAGAAGGAGACAGGCCATAGAATCGGCAGGTAGTAGGGAGAAAGGCTTAGCAACTTGGAAGAGAGAGAGAGAGAGCGGGACAGGAAGATAGCTAGCGGGGCTCTACTTATACTCCACTCGTGTGTGAAAGACTTTGTTAATATTCCAAGACAAATAAAAATAGTCCCATACTATTCTTTACCTCTCCTGTCATTGCATGACAAAAAGGGAACCAAGATTTTTCTACTTACAAAACTACTCAAGTATAACAACTGCCCGTTCAGAAGTTCAATATATATATATATATATATATATATATAACTTCTCTACAAGTAACTACAAAGTCCTTTGTGACATAGGCCTATTTATCCTGCTTAGAAAATTTTTATTCCTGAATTATTTATTGTTTATTAATGGAAGAACCGACCATCGTATTCATGAATATTTAACCCCTAGGCACCGGGCATGGATAGACCTATCCGCGTCCCAGAACCGGGTTATTTTCAGGAAAATCAATTTCCCCCTCAGTTTTTTTTTTCCATTACAAATCAATCACAAATGACAAAAAAACACATAAAAAGCATGTACTTATTCTCTGTTGGCGATTTGGAGGTGGTGGTGTGGTGTGAGGGAGCTGGTGTGTGCCGGCTGGGCTGAGCATGTTCAAGGTTACGGTGGTGTGTTGGCGGTTTTGGTGGAGGTAGGAGGCATGATACCTCACGCCAAAATGAGTGTTGAGTGTGTCTTTGTTTCTCTTACTAATTCACAGTGCTGTATGAACACAATATTACTGTACAACTAAAATGGCAATAAAAAAAACAAGAAAGTAACTAATAAAGATTGGCTTGTTTTATGTTTTCCATGATACTTATTTTCTAACAAATTTATGTCTGTTTAGGTAGTCACTATTATTTACCCACTATTAACACATTATTTCACTGTTTTTAGTAATGCTTGACAGAATGATACTCCCTAAAGGCTGACTGTGATCAGTACAAGTGTACTCAAGCACCCATACAATCTCCCCCACACCCCTCAGGGCCCCTTAGTATCCCTCCCCGCCACCTCACCCCACCCCACCCCTAGCGATCCCTACCCCTACCCTGAACCAGTATCAGCTGGTTCCAAGGCCACAGTCTCCCCATGCCGGCCACCCACTACCCTCCACCACAGCCCTCCTCACTGCTGGGCTGCCCTCCAACCCCTCCCCCATCCACAGTCACGCCCTCTCCCCCGGCCAGCCAGCATTACCCTGCGCCATATGGACTCTGAGTCCATATGGTGCGCTACTAAGTTCAAATGTGTCCGCAAAAAATTAAAACGTCATATGAAGTGGACCATAGGCCTCTACCAACACGTCATATGACGTGGACCGGCGCCTAGAGGTTAAGTCTGTTACACGAAAGGGGGATCTCTGGTGGCACTTATCCTCATATATATAAATAAACCTAGATGCCGCAAGACACTACATTTGCTGCGTCTGCGCGGCCGCCATCTTGGAACGATCAAGGCAGACGATGTTGTGTTCCTAACAATGGGCAAAATTGACCACAATTTACCTAGAAATGTCGCAACACTGCTGCTTTAGGAGTGTAGAAAGTGTCAGAATATATCTATAATGGCACCAATAGCACGAGCAGCTCAACTGTCTGGTTATGCAAGCGTCCCTCAGCTACTTCCCCATCCCCCGAAAGGAGGATGGTTGGTTGCAGAAGAAGGGAAACTTAAGCCTGCAGTCCACCGAATTCATGTTTCAGATGAACCAGGAACCACCACCACCACGACAACAGCCACCACCATAGCAACCAACACCACAACCACAACAACCACCACCACAACAACAACCACCACCACCACAACAACAGCCATCACCACAACAACCATCACCATCACCACAACCACCACCACCACAACAACAATAGCAAAAACCATCATAACAGCCACAACCATCACAACTACAACAACCACCACCACAATAACCACCACCACAACAACCACCACCACAACAACCACCACCACAACAACCACCACCACAACAACCACCACCACAACAACCACCACCACAACAACAACCACCACCACCACAACAACAACAACCACAACCACCACCACCACCACAACAACAACCACCACAACAACCACACCACCACCACAACAACAACAACAACCACAACAACAACCACCACCACCACAACAACAACCACAACAACAACCACTACCACCACCACCATAATAGCAAAAACAATCATAACAACACCACCACCACAACCACAACCACAGCAACAACCACCAAACCACCACCACGACAACAACAACTGCCACAACAACCATCACCTGCACAACAACAACCAGAACAACAACCGCCACAACCACCACCACCACAACAACAACCACCACCACAGCAACCACCACCACAACAATACCTTCCGTCACCACAACAACAAACACCACCACCACAACAACCACCACCACTACCACAACATCAACATTCATTTTCATAGTCTGATTTCACGCTAAATCAAGCGCCACTATTACATGCTTGACCGTCGTAAGATGCCGGCCGCTCAGACGCATCGCCTTTGTACTGAAGCATGGGCGATGTGGCATCTGGGTTTATGTATATCTATGCTTATCCTCCTGTCACATTCCAATACTATTTTACCTCATACTCAGTCGACGTACGCCTGACGTGTACAGCAAAACTACTTATGGTACAAAAAACAGGAACGTCCGATGCCCACTTTCGGCAATACTGGCGTTTAGTTTGTATAGTACGGTCCTAAGTGCTCCCAGGTCCAGTGCCTTGTGGATTACCCTTGGATGGGTGATGCTTACGGATGGTAAACCCGGAACGAAAAATCCGTGAGTGGAGTCCCACAGAAGGTGGGACTCAATAGAGCTCTCTCTCTTGCTTATTTTTTTTTTTATTTTTTTTTTTTTAATGTGTCCAACTCTGGGCATAGGATTCACAGCCTGCTCCCAAGGCCCAGTAGTCCTCCCACATACCACACACCTCAACATGTCACCACTTCGGCACTAACACCCACCATCCATACTGAATACATGCTAGGGCTGTCTCATACAGGACTGGTGTATTGGTATTAGTGGGGGTATTATTACGACATGTCGGCGGGTTTTCTGGTAGATCAGCAAAGTCTGATTTTGTGAAATTCAAATCCTTAAACTGTTCCCTGCCCCAGCGGGGATTTGAACTTGGGTCCGGTAGGACTGCAGGCCACCTCTCTACCGATTGAGCCACCGCCTCCCCCACTGCCGGTAGATTCCTGCGACCCTGATTAGTTGATGGTCGCTGTGAATCTTCAGGCCACCATCAAAAGCTAAGAAGAGTCAAGCCATGGTTGCACCTTCACCATCACAACAAATCCATTCATTGCACAAGCCCACTGCTATACTCAACCCCCATTTCATCCTTTCACCAAATCAAATGACCTATGGCGACAGGAAATGGTGACGGTGTCAGATCGTGGATGTGTCTGGAAGTTACTAGCTTGAGCCCTGTACCTGGGCGGACCTAGATAAGGTGTGGCTGGCATGATGGCAAAGGAGCTTTCGGCACCTTCCAGTGCAACTCAGCAGCTGGAAATGGATGCCCAACAGCTTACCCCTGACAGGGAGGGGTTTAGAAAAGATAACCTAAACACTTGCTTTCCCACACAATCTGGACAGATAATCCCGTTTGTCAAGGCATTCCACACTGCATTCGAAAAAACAAAAGAATTCCTCTGACCCTCACTACTAGAAATATACAAACCTTGCCTGAAAATGACTGAGACACACGGCCATGCCACAGGAATGTCCTTATTGCCATGAACTGAAAAAAGAATAAACTTGACATTGATGCCATGTCTGAGATTCGCCTCTCAGGTGAGGGCAACTAATGGAAGCAAAAGAATGGTAGCCTACATTTATTTCTGAAGGAGATACCCAGACAGTATAAGAAGAAACCATTGTATTGTCTTTGTAGTCAGAAGCAACCAAAAAAAAAAAAAAAAAAAAAAACACACAAGAAGCACCTGCGGATATATCGGAGAAGCTGATGTCCTGGTGCATACCACCCTTTGAAGACCAATATGCAACATTCATCAGTGCCTGTGCCATGCTTGACTATGAGGACACCGTCAAAGATGCCTTTCATGACTCTGTGGATGCTACCACTCGCTCAGCATACACACACACACACACACACACACACACACACACACACACACACACACACACACACACAAAGATTTTAATGCCAGATAGGCCCAGAGTAGGAAAAAGATGATCACCTCTGGCAAGGCATTATAGACTACCATGGTGTTGGTAACATGAACAACAATTACCTTAAGCTATTTTCCTTAGCTCAGAACACAGTCTAGTTATCACCAGCACCATTTGATAAATTAAGAATAAACAGAAGACCACATGCATGCACCCACGATATAGACATTGGCAACTAACTGCTTGTGTCATTATAAGGCTGCAAGACCGAAGAGATCTTACAACCTGAGCTATGATAGGCGATGAGTGCTCAACAAACCATAATCATATACTCACCATACCCCAACCAATCATACGCCCACAAATTTGCCGCAGACTATCCTCCAAGAAAGTAAATTGTAGTATTTTAAAGGATGCGGCAACGTGTAACACCTTCTGGAGCACTATTACAGAAAAGCTTTCTCAATGCCCACCACTTGACCTAAACAGCAATGCAACAAACCTAGATGCAAAGTGGCTGACCATTCAGACTGCTTCAATGCACTACAGAAGAAATTGTAGGCTTCTTCACTCACTGCCATAAAGACTAGTTTGATGAAAATGCTGAGAGCATAGATGACCCTCTTGCAAAGAAGAACAGAACACATAACAACTGTTTGGCTCATCCTAGCTCCTAAACCCTACAAACTGAATTCAGAAACTCAGAAGTGAATCTCAGTGAAAACTGAGTGACTTGGAAAACAAATGGCAGACAGAGCAAGCAAAGAGCTCCAAAAACTGACTGATATTAATGACCAACATAGATTTTACAAACTAAAAAAAAAAGAAAAAGAAAAAAGAAAACATCTATGGGCCCACCAAATTCAATATAATTCCTGTTTGATCAGCCGAAGGAGAGCTCCTGAGAGATAAGCAAGGAATTTTCGAAAGATGGGCTCAGCACCTTAATGCCTTAGTGACTCGAAGAGAGCCCCCGGGGACAAATCCCAAATGCTTCTTAAGTGGAAGATATCGGTGTTCCACCTACACTCTCAGAAACTGTTCAGACCATCCAATCTCTACAAAATAACAAAAGCTTTAGCCCTGATGGCATACCATCTGAACTAATCAACGAGGGTAGCCAGTTACTCCACCAGTGACTCATTGATTTCATACTGACTATCTGGAACCAAGAACGAATTCCATCTGAATGGTTTACTTATAAAAGAAGAAAGGGAAAAGCTCAAATTGGGAGAGCAGAAGAGGTATCTCCTCCCTTGTGAATGCTAGCAGAGTACTAGCCAAGATAATGTTCTATTGACTGACAAAATATCTGAGTCAACACTTCCTCAAACACAATGTGGATTGCGGAAGGAATGAAGCACCTGTGATATGATCTTTGTTGCCCAACAGAGACAAGAGAATTGCCACGAGCAGAACAGTAACATGTACTGCATTCATCGATCTTGCAAAAGCAATTGACACTGTCAACACAGACTTTTATGGAATGCTCTTTAACAATTTGGAGTTACAAACAAATTTCTTACCATCCTGCAGAGCCTGCATGACAACATGAATGTTCGTGTTTCCACAGGTGGGAGCAAATCCGAACACTTCAACGCGGACGTGAGAGTAAAGCAAGAATGTGTCCTGGCTCCTTTCATTTTTAACATTTATCTCACTGCAGTCAACCTCTTAAGTCACCAACAAATGAACCCTAATGATGGAATAAAATCCAGTTCCGTCTAGACAGAAACGTTTTAAATTTCAGACGTCTTCAAGAAGTCAAAGTCTGAAAAAGATCATTTCCTAGATTTACAAGATGCTGATGACTATGTTCTCCCTGTACTATTGTACATACCCAAGAGGCCCTACAACAGAGTCTTACCATCGTCTCCAGCGTATACCTTGCAATGGGGTTCCTAATAAATGTCAAGAAAACAGAAATAATTTCCCAGACAAACGATCAAAGTGTCAGAAGTAAACACGATGCTCTTCATCACAAGGTAAAAAAAAAAAAAAAAAAGTAAAAACATCATGTTGCTAGTATCAGTAAACAAAACCCAAAAGAATTTTTCAGCTACATCAGAAAGAAACTAATCACACCAACAAGAGGCCCATAAGTCATTGAAAACAGAGAGCATACTGACAACGACTTGAGATGGCTAACATTCTCAACACTTTCTGTCCATCCGTATTTACAGTAGAAAATATAGATTCCATTCTAACAGTTCTTCCTCTTCTTTTAGAAGTGGGTAACCTAATTAGTGTCATTACCGTCGGTGAGAAAGATCATTGACCTGCCATCAGTATTCTTAAAGCGAATAAGGCACTGGGGTCAGATAAATTATCTCCACACGTAAAGAAGGAGGCAAAGAATGAAATATCAAAGCCATTATATGAGGTATTCAATAAATCATGGAGAGGTAGTAATGTACCTCATGAGTAGAAGACAGCAAATGTAACCCCGATTTTCAAGAAGGGAAATCACACAAAATAATTTATCGTCCAATGAGCTTAACACCTGAGATTTGCAAGTTGCTGAAAACTATTGTCAGAGAGATTTTTTTTTTTTAATAGCAGAACGGAGGAAGGAAAGACAAATGAATAAAAAAAATAATCCATACATCAGATTACTGGTGTCCTTTGTTCATAAAATATCTGTAACAGTTGGACTTGAACAGCTGTGGGTTGAAAGTTGGAGAGGAAGCGAGTCCCAGAGAGATACACTTTGGGGAATGAAAGAATACTGATAGGCAGAAGTTCTTCAATATGGCTGAGTGACTACAGTCATGAACGCTACCAGATGCCCGTGTAGCACGAGGGAAGGCATGGAGAGGTGGCACCATGGACGCAACTTCGTCTGAGCATTTGCCATATAAATATCTGTAAAATAATGCAAGGGAGACAACATTCCTTCTTACTTGCTGGGGAGGTAGTTTATTTGTAATGGCAGGGTTGTTAATGATTCTAACAACTTTGTTCTGAATTTTGTCTAGTTGTTTTAATGCAACCTCTCCACAACCATTCTACAAGGGTGAGCAGTATTCAAGCTGAGAGCGCACATGACTCTTATAAATTTTAGCTAACTGCTCATCAGTGAAGAAGTTACAGACTCTGTACAATAATCCAAGTTTTTTTGAGGCGGTTTTAGCAAGTGATCTAACATGAGGGGTCCAGCTGAGGGCATTGTTAAGTAAGACGCCAAGAATTTCAATACTTTAGATGGGAATATTAGTAGCACTGAAGGTAATGTACGAATCTGGCAATATCTGTCTATTAGTAAATTGTATATGTTTAGTTTTACTAGCATTAAATGAGAGAAGGTTGTTTTGTCCACATTCACTGATCGTAAACAGGTCTTGATTTATGGAGATGGCTGTACTGAGTTGAGAGGTAGAGATATTAGACTTTGTAAATGGGTGTCTGAGTGTGAATGAATTTTGTACTGTAGAGTCTTCTGCATATGATTGGAGGGAATTGTGGGTGACAGATTAGAAATCATTAATATGAACCAGGAATAGACTTGGTGCCAGAACTGACCCCTGCGGCACGCTGGCGTTAACTGAGTGAAAATTGGAATATACATCATCTACTTTTACTCTTATTTTCCTGTCACTAAGATATGAAGAAATCAAAGGAACAAAAGACGTTAGTCCATAGCAAGGGAGTTTGGACGGCAAGGAACAGTGCCATACTCTGTCTATAGCTTTAGAAATATCAAGAGCTACTGCATGAATTTCTCCATGTAGATCAAATGACTGATGGATGGTATGAGTTAGGAGATTGAGAATGTCAATGGTGGATCTTTCGTGGCGAAAACCATATTGTCTATCACTAATTAAGTTGTTGGATTCAAGATGTTTAACAATGTGCTTATTAATTAAAGTTTCAAATACCTTACCAAGAGAAGATGTGACAGCTTTTAGTCTGTAATTAGAGGGGTCAGAGGAACTTCCTTTCTTCGGAATTGGGTGGATATTGGCTTCTTTCCATGAATTGGGGAATAAAGAAGTACGTATGCATAGTCTGAATAATTTAGCTAGAACAGAGGCAAGTTCAGGGGAACACTTTTTCAAAACAATTAGCGGAATTCCATCTGGGCCTGGAGCTTTGGTGGTAGGTAAATTGTCTAGGATGGATTTTACGTATAGTCTGGATTTTAAGTAGGGCAATTTCGGGAGAGTCAAGCTCTAGTACTGGGACATTCTGGCTGGTATCGTCTATGATAGAGTTTCTGGGAAATGTACTTGCAAAAATATCCGCTTTCCCACGTGGGTCATTTGTAATGTTACCATCTGAAGATTTTAGTGGGGGAATGGAAGATGACTTGTTAAAGTTATTATTGAAAGAATTGAGAGTTGACCAGAATATTCTATTGTCATTAGGGTTGTTAAGTAGTTTTGATGCTTGCTTTTGAAGAAAGTTTGATTTAGATAGATTTAATACAGCTTTTGCATGATTTCTAGCAATTTTAAATTGGGAGAGTGATTCAGATGTTTTTTATTTTAAGTAAGAGTTATATGCTAATGACTTTTGGGCTGTTGCTTTGGCACAGTTGCCATCAAACCATTTTGGAGAGTTTGATCTTTTAGTGAACTGTTGACTTGGTATGAATAAATCCATACCAGCTAGTCTTAAGTCGCAATTGTGGGACTGGGTAGAATTGGGATCTAGAGAAGAAAGACTGCCATGGAATGTCAGCAAGATAATTTCTAAATCCATCCCAGTTTGCCCTGTCAATGTGCCATCGGGTCACCCTGACAGGTTCAGAATGGGGAGGTTTGGGGGGGTTAACTAATGAGGCTTTGATGAGATTGTGGTCAGAGGATCCAAGTGGTGACAGTACCTCTATCCTGAATTGATCTAGAATATTTGTCAAGAATAAATCCAAGAGATGGGCATTATGGTCAAGATTATCAGGTATTCTGGTTGGTTGCTTTACCAGCTGGGTGAGATTAAACGATTCTGCAAACAGCTCGCACTCTAGACCAGCGTCGTCAGTCCTGGCAGAATGCAATAACCATTCAACATTATGTACGTTTAAGTCACCCAAAATAGTAATTTCGGTGCTACGGGCAAGGTTAAGGTTACTCAACTGTGTGGATATGGAATCAAATACACTGGGTTCCGATGAAGCACTAGGGGAGCGGTAGACTACACAGATATATTTGGAAATATTTTGACAATTTAGTTTATATAATGAGTAATCAAAACTGGATGAAGTGAAGTTTATAAGTGTGTCAACTGCATATTGGGATTTGATATAGCAACAGGTGCCGCCCTTGTTATGGAAGTTTGTGAGGAGATGGTAACCGGGAAACCAAAATGGGGATACATCAGTAGAGGGTGAGATTTGTGGTTCTGTGAGGAAAAGGGCCAGAGGGGATATGGACTGAAGGACAAATGAACTGAGTTTAAATTTGTGGTAAGGCCGCGGATGTTGGTGAAGAATAAGGCCGCACTTTCACTTCTTCGCTGACGAGTATTACCGGAAATAGCAACAGTCGCTGCCGGCACAGTCGCTTGATGGCGACCGGAAGGACCCTGTGCCGCCAGCCCTACCCTGCCGGTGGTAGCAGTCCGAGGTACCACCTCATTTGACAGAAACACTGCAGCGGCCATTACTAAAGAGAGTGAATACAAGGTGTGATATGTTATGCGCATGTAATGTGATGTAGACAGTTAAAGGTAGAGGTATTAAGAGAGCATGCTGGCCTACTCTCTGTGTAAGTGAATGCACTGAAAATGTTCAGCAAAGGGAGATGGTCAGGATCAAGTCCTGAGGGCTGGTGAAACGGGAGCTCCAGCTCTCCCTATCACCAGCTTGCCATCCACCTCGGGAGTATTGCCCTGTTCGACTGGTGCTACAGTCTACTCCTCTTCTATGTTGAAAACATAGAAGAAAAATAATCACATCGAAGAATCACATGATTTTCGGAATAATCGCTCTTGTCTTACAAATCTCTTGGATTTTTTTAGTGATATAATCAGTATATGAGACAACATTTAATGACATTGTCTATCATAATTTCTAAAAAGCGCTTGATAAAATTCCACTAAAAAGGCTAATTCAGAAGCAGTGTGGTTAAGTGGATCAACATTTGCCTTACAGGACGTAAAAAGAGTCGTAACAAGTGGAAAAGAATTAGGCTGGAAAGATGTTACAAGTGGAGGGCCAGACGGCTCAGTATTAGGTCCTATTCTCTCTTTCTCTCTCTCTCTCTCTCTCTCTCTCTCTCCAGTATTTATCTACCTATCTATCAATCTATCTATCAATATTAAACATTGCAAGTCCAGTATTGAACAAGGGCCTCCCCCCAACCGTCTCCACGATTTCCTTGACAGAGCCAGTCTCTCCCAGTTTTTACCTGCAAATTTCTCTACTTCATCTTTCCACCTCCTACCTGGTCTTTTTCTGCTAAGTTTGAAGTCTCTTCCTCCATCGGTTATTCGTTATTCTTGCTACATGACCTGCCCACTGTCATTTCTGTTCTATAACTTCAGTAATGTCAGACTTTGGTCTCCTATCTCACCCACGTTTATCTCAAAGATATTTCCAACATTCGCCTTCCCATTGCTTCTTGTATACGATTTAGTTTGTTTTCCATTAATTTGGCCAGTTCATAAGGATCACATCCGTTCTCCATGACCTAGAGTATGCATCTGATGTTGACGTTTCGTTTCATACAGAATGGCAAGCTACTTTCTATATCCCAATGTTTACCGAGAGCTTTCCATCCAACTGTAATGCGTCTTTTTATTTCATATTCATGATCTTTGTTACTCTTAGTATATGCTCCAAGTAAGTGTACTCCTGAACTTATTCAAGAGTTACTTCATTTATTCTGATGATACACTGGTGTTTTTCTATTAAACATTAGTTTAGCTTTGGTTCATCTTTAGCTTTATTTTACTCATTATAGCATTTCTTACAAAGTATGTGCTGCTTCTGATAACAGGACAGAGTCATGTACAACTTTAAAATGGTTAAGTTTTCTTCATCTATTTTTTCTCCTTTGCTATCAGATTCGAGCTTTCTGAAAATGCTTTCGGTGCATGCTGTAAATAGATTTGGTGAAACTGTATTGCCCTGATGTACGCTTTTCTCGGTCTTAATTTTTTCTGAGGGTTTGGGTAATTCAACTGTAGCAGTTCCTTTCTTATCTTTAAGAGCTTTACAATGACCTCATTTACTTGTTGTTCACATAATGAATTTATAATTGCTATATCTTTCACTGATTCGAAATCCTTTTTGTAACTGTGAAATCTTGAGCATAGGAATTTATGACATTTTTTTTTTTTTTTTCAGTTAAGTGCATCATTTTGTGTAGATGATCTGTAGTCAAATACCCAGTTCAGTATCCTGCCTGCTCTCGAGGTTGGTTTTCGTCCAGATTTGTTATTCTTCTTTTCGAAAGAACTTTGGTGATGAGTTGTAAATAACTGATAATAAGCTAATAGGTCGGTAACTGCCAAGATCTTTTAAATCACTTTTCTTGTAGCGCAAAATAACCATAGCGTTCCACCATGTTCTGATAATTTCTTGTCTATACATTTGGTAAATAAATGGGCTAGTTGATTTTTAACTTCTACTCCTGCATCCGATAGTGAATCTGCTACTGTTCCATCTTCTCCTTGGGCCTTTCCTCTTTTCATACTGTTAAGAGAAAAGTTTAGCATCTGGTGCTGCCGTTGGTATTCCACATGTGTCAACTGAAAACTCAGCTGTTGGTACTGTTGTCTTCGATGAATACAGTTCTTTTAATATTCTTCAGCTCTTTTCACCATCTTCTCTCTGTACTCTTGATGACTTCACCATTTCTGTCTTGCACTAATTTAATATGCTGCTTCCCTCTTGCCATTTTGCTTCGGACCTGTTTTTCGACCTTTTTTGTTGTTGTTGATCTGATCCATGTTTCTCTTTCGTTTTCCTTTGGTCTGTTTCGTACTGATAACCTTATTTGATTTTGCTGTTTCTGTTTCAACTTGAATTATTTTGATTTTCATCTCTCTCTCTCTCTCTCTCTCTCTCTCTCTCTCTCTCTCTCTCTCTCTCTCTCTCTCTCTCTCTCTCTCTCTCTCTCTCTCTCTCTCTCTCTCTCTCTCTCTCTCTCTCTCTCTCTCTCTCTCTCTCTCTCTCTCTCTCTCTCTCTCTCTCTCTCTCTCTCTCTCTCTCTCTCTCTCTCTCTCTCTCTCTCTCTCTCTCTCTCTCTCTCTCTCTCTCTCTCTCTCTCTCTCTCTCTCTCTCTCTCTCTCTCTCTCTCTCTCTCTCTCTCTCTTTCGTAGTGCATCTTTTTATAATACTCATTCGTTTTGGTTGCATTAGCTTTCCCTACAACTTCCGCTGATTCCCTTAGCACTTTTGACAGTTTACCCTTAAATTCATCAGTGTTACATTCGGTATAACTAATTGCCTGAGAATGTTCTTTACTTCTACCTGAAAGGCAGCTTCGTTTTCATTTACTTTTATTCGGCATGGCCTTTTATAAGTGAGCTTTCTTTCACTTCTGGAACTGAATCAGGCTGTGCAACCCACCATTCATACGTTCGTTTCTTATATGTATTTGTTGATAACTGACATTAGTGATACTGTTGTTATCTGTTATTATGAAGTCGATTTTTACCTCTCCCGGGCAATGTCCGGCGAGGTATTGTATTTGATCATCTGTTTGTTTGTTTTATTAAGAAAAACGGCTGAATGGAATTGCATGAAACTTTCAGGATGTGTGTACACTGATCCCAAAAGGAAATAAGTTTTGACGGTAATTGAGTGACTCTGAGACATCAAAATCAAAGTCACGGAGGACTATACCCTGAAACAGGTTGAAGATAGAGATATTTACTATTATTAACATACAGGAACTCCCATTTGGCCTTTTATTTCGCACCAAGACCTTTGACCTTGAGTGAACTTAAAAGGTCAGACTCATGGTCACGGATATTCAGGGGGCTATAACTCGAAACTGGTTGTTGATAGATATTTACCATTATCAACTTATAGGAAATTCCATATGAGCATTTCATTGGTGCCATGACCTTTAACCTTAAGTAACGCTGAAAGGTCAAACTCAAGGTCACGGATATTCATGGAGCTATAACTCAAAACTGGTTGAAGAAAGAGAAATGTTTACTATTATCAACATATAAGAAGTCCCAATTGCTACGGGTCGCAAATGCAAGTACAGATTTGGAAAACTTTACTACAAGAATTCAACAAAACACAAGAAAATTCCTCAGTCAAGGATTTTTCAAAACAGAAGTATGTAAGACATTAAAGAAAGCGTATCATTGTCACTATAACCCCTTCAAACACCCGAAAGGAGAAATACATAGTCTTACAAGAGAAATATTTGATTCTGCTACGGATACAATAGTATCCCAGGGCCGTCGACGTGCAGAGAGTGCTCATGGGATCCCCCGTGGCTCTGTAGCAGATTAAGACCGCCTACAACAAAAACTAATTATACCTAACAATTTGGGCTCGACTGGATGCTACTCAATCGACCATAACAAAAACAAACTATTCCTCTCAGTTACAACGACCAGATACACCTACCAACTGAGACTCAACTGGATGTGACTTAATCGATGATGACAACAACAAACCATTCCTACCAAACTGGACTCCACTGGAAATGGCATATTTGTCCTATTTATCCATATATATATATATATATATATATATATATATATATATATATATATATATATATATATATATATATATATATATATATATATTTAATGTGTCTGACTCTGGGCAAAGGCTCAGGGCCTATTTCTTGGGGGCAGTCACCTACCCCAAGGCCCAGTAGTCCTCCTACATCTCAACATGTCACCACTTCGGCGCTAACACCCACCGTCCATATTGAATACATGCTAGGGTTGTCTCATACAGGACTGGTGTACTGGAATTTGCAGGGGTACTTTTACGACATGTCGGTGGGTCATCTGGTAGATCAGGAAAGTCTGCCTTTTTTTTAGGAAATTCAAATCCTTAAACTTTTCCCTGCCCCAGACGGGATTCGATCCTGGGTCCATTAGGACTGCAGGCCGCCTCACTACCGATTAAGCCACCGCCCCCCTCCCCCCCAAAAAAAAAATATATATATACACTCACAAGAGTATTATATGCGGAGGACCACCAAGCTATCGTCTACATTTCAAGAGATATTCTGGGTGAAGAAGTGTAAAAGGGACAAGTAGGCAATATATATACCGAAAGGCCTACATCATCAAGGGAGTAGCCAAACAGCTAATCCTTTGGTTAGGTACCCGACTTGTCCCTATGGTCAGTGTAACCCTCGTAGAGTATGGCTTCTCTCCTGACCTGGTGTTTCCTACTAACCATAAATTATTTTGGCCACGATTTCACCTGTTGATACATATAGACAAATTTCTGTAATATAAGAAATGACCACACATGTTAATAGAACCCATACTAAGTTGACATCACCATCTACATCTATCCATCCATCCATCCCTATATACTGTATATATATATATATATATATATATATATATATATATATATATATATATATATATACAGTATATATATTTCGTTTTCGTTTCGTTTTTGAAGGCTCCAACATGCTTGCATGCGTCGGCCTTGGTCACCTAATGGCGGCTCTCCATACTGCACGATCTATTGCAGCCTCCCTGTTCAGTCCTTTGACCCTGAGGTCACACTTAATGACCTCGTCCCACGTCTTTCTCGGTCTACCCCTTACAACCCCACCCGCAGTATTAACACCCTCACCCAATTATCATCCTCCATCCTCTCCACATGCCCAAACCATCTCAATCTACCTCTCCTCACCTCAACACCAATATACTCCAGTCCCATCCTACCTCTCAGCTCTTCCATCGTAAACCCAGCCCCCCCAAGCCCTGCACGCAGGAACGCACTGCACATCCACCTAATCATTGTCATTTCTGTATGTCTGAGCCTGCGAATATCCCCCTCCTTTACTTATCAGGTTTCACTACCATACAGCATTACACTCCTAACACATGCTGCATACAAAGACCCCTTAGCACGTTGGGAGAGTCCTCTCAATGTCAGGAGAGGCAACAGCTCCCCGAACTCCTTCCAACCACTTCTTACCCTAGCCACAAAGCTAGCTCCAGCCCCACCTCCAGCACACATGTCTCCCAAATAACAAAACTCTTCCACACACTCAAGAGACTCACCAGCAAGTTCAATCTTTTCTCGCCTGACAATCTCCACCCGCTCTCCTCGACACGCCGCACACATAAAATCAGCATTGTCTCGCAGTCTACCTCTGATACCACTACATCTCTTGTGCACCCATTTATCACAAACACTGCACAAGATGGAATTACTTCCCACGCTCTTGTTGCAAACTGCACATGGCCACTCTCCCTTGTCTTTGACAGTACCGCCACCGACCCCAGATATTATCACTTTTGTTTTATCTGCATTTACTCTTAAGCCCTTATGCCCCACACCATCTCTCCACTTCCTAAATCTTTCCTCCGCCTCCCTTTCGTTCTCTGCAATCAACACCAAATCATCAGCATACAACATCTCCCATGGGAGTCCGTTTCTGAAGTCAATTGAGAGGGCTTCAAGTACCATGATAAACAACGTGGGACTCAAAACTGACCCCTGATGCACACGAACGTTCACGGAAAACTCATCACTAAATTCTCCATTCACTCTTACCTGAGTACGAGCACCCACATACATGGCCATAACCACCCTAACCAGCCACTCCTCCAAGCCAAGCTTTTTCATTGTCCACTTCACCACCTCTCTAGGGACTCTGTCAAAGGCATTTTCCAAATCAACAAAAACAAAATACAGACCCCTTTTCCTCCCAAAATATTTTTCCTGAAGCTGTCGAACAATGAATATGGCATCAATGGTCCCCCTGCCTGGCATAAACCCAAACTGCATCTCATCAATATTCATTTTTTCTCTAATCATACCTTCTAGAACTCTCTCCATTACCTTTATTATGTGGTCTAAGAGCTTTATACCTCTATAATTTCCTCTTTCCAGGGCATCACCCTTCCCTTTATACACATTTACAATTACACTCTACAACCAATCATCTTGGACAACACACTCATATATAATCATATTTATCAGGTCAGTGACTAACCTCACCCCTATATCTCCTGAGGCCTTCAACATTTCGGCAGTCGACCCTGACACACCTGCTGCCTTCCCCACCTGCATCCTGCCTATTGCATCATTCACAGTAGCAGCGTCAATCAAAGGCCAAGGGCCAAACACTGGATCTGCTGGCTCTAAACCTTCCCTGTCCCAGTCAAACTCCTCATTCAACACCCGGCAATAATGCTCTCTCCATGGATCTTTAATATCCTCACTGTTCACCACTACCCTTCCCTCATCATTCTTCACACACTGCTCACCTATAATATCTTGATTATCCCTCTTCATCTGATTTGCCACCTTAAATATCAAATTTTTCCTTTCACCATAATTAAGGTTATCCAGTAAAAGTCTCTGTGATTCAGATTTCGCCCTGTTTACCTCTCTTCTAGCCCTACGCTTGGCAGCCAAGTATTCCTCCTTGTTACCACCCTTCTACCACTCCCGGAAAAGCCTTCTCTTCTCCTTAACTGCAGCTTCTACACCCTCATCCCACCACCAAGTTACTTTATGTCTTGGTGGGCCTCTAGTCCAACCGCATATTGCATCAGTAACTCTCAAGATATATATATATATATATATATATATATATATATATATATATATATATATATATATATATATATATATATATATATATATATATTATATATTCTTTCCTTCCTTCCTTCCTCGTCCTTCTGCCTACGGGTGATTTTACAATCCCTCTTCTGTCTTTCATTCCTTCATTCTTTCCTCTTTCTTCTGCCTATGGGTGACTCTACACTGAGTGACAAGCCAAATGGTTTCCTGTACACCAGGAAACTATTTACTACGCTGGGTGGTAACCATATAACCAAATTTTGGCGCCTGGTGGTTTAGTGGGTAATTATTGTGCTCAATCGGATTGAGCCGGTGAAGGTTTATATGCAAGGGGTGGTTGGGTTTTATTGCTCACTTAATGCCACTCAGGGATGAGTGAGGTTGGTCACTCTCATCTTAAATGTCAGGACCAACTGCCTAGCCCAGGGCTCCTACGATCCTAATGGGGCAACGTAGGATTGGATGATGGATATATATATATATATATATATATATATATATATATATATATATATATATATATATATATATATATATATATATATATATATATATAACATACACGCACAAATAATGTAAAGCACCTTGCTGGGCAGCCTTTGTTAGACTACTCAAGTGAAAATATGCCCTGGATCGTTTTCTCGAGCTCTGTCTAACCCTTTCCGACCTGAGGAGAATCTCTCCGACATTATGCACAACTCAGAGAGATGTGTCTGTGTGATGTAGTGTCTGGTAGATTTCTATTCACGTGGACTACAAAGAGATTGAGATACATCATGTGTTAAATCATTCTTGATGGTCTGGGACAACAAGATTGTGGATATACATTATGTGGATTGACATTCCTAGTGAGAAGCTGTGTACAGTATGTTTCCAGCAAACACTATATCCTGCACATTGTGATGTGAGATATATATTAGTGCCTATATAATGGCTACAACACTACCGAGGTAGGTAAAATTCTCCAGCTGTTTTACATTTTCGCCATTTATCTGAAGTGCAGGACATACATATATATATATATATATATATATATATATATATATATATATATATATATATACTATCTATCTATCTATCTATCTATCTATATCTATCTGTCTATCTATCTATCTATCTATCTATCTATCTATATCTATATATATATATATATATATATATATATATATATATATATACTATCTATCTTTATACCAAGGCTGCATCCCCCAAGGAAAGGGAGGTAGCCGAGACAGGACGACACACTCCCCATTTACTCATCCATTCAAACACATTCATTCGCACCTTTGCCCCAAAGGGATGAAGGGACAGATCCTCACCGCACCACACCGCACAACGGTCAACTGCGCAGTGCAATCAGTGACATCCGCAGCAGGGCCCGACAGCAGAGCTGGTTTACCCCTGCCACATCATAATAGACCCATCCCCTTACCCGCACGTAACCTGACTAGCTGATCAGACCCAATGCGGGAGAATATCCCCTCAGGGCTGCGTCATCATTTATTCAGTCACAATTTCTCTCCATTTATTTCTGTCATGCACAGCCACTCTTCCTTGCTCAACAGACATTCCTCTCGCATCCAGCGCTCTCTTCACACTGTCCATCCATCCTATTCGTGGTCTCCCTCACAGCCTTACACCTCTTACATCAGATCTAGTTATCTTTTTCACCAATCGCTCATTATCCATTTTTTCCGTATGCCCAAACCATCGCAACACCCTCTGCTCAACTCTACCAGCCATCTCCCGAACAACTCCAGTTCTCCTTCGCACTTCATCATTCCGCACTCGATCCATACGCGTCACTCCACACATACTCCTCAGACACCTCATCGCCATTACATTCAAACTTTTCCTCTCTGCTACACCCATATTCCATGTTTCAGCCCCATATAATGCAGTCGGTACCACAACACCCTCATACAGCCTTCTCTTTACATCCATTCTAAGCGAACGACATCTAAACACTTTTTTCATTCCTCCCAGCACCGTACCTACTTCATTCATTCCAAACTTCACTTCTGCATCTATTCTTCCATCCACAGCAATATGTGACCCTAAATATTTAAAACACTCTAGCTCCTCAAGCAACTCGCCATTCAGAACTATATTCATCCCCCTACCATCTACCAACCTCGTACACTTCATCACTTTACTCTTATTCTCATTTACTTTCAATTTCCTCCTTTCACACGCCCTTCCAAACTCCTCTACCAACTGTTTCAGTCTCTCCTCTGAATCAGCCACCAGTGCAGTATGATCTGCAAACAGCAGCTGCTTCAGATTCCACTCTCCACCATCAACATTCATCAGACTCAGACCTCCACCTAAAACTCTTGCATTCACCTCCCTTACAACACCATCCATATAAATATTAAACAACCAGGGCGACATCGCACATCCCTGATGCAGCCCCACTCTCATGGGAAACCAATCACTCACAGCATTTCCCACTCTTACACACGATCTACTATTTACATAACAACTTTTCATCCCTTTTAGTAACGTACCATCAAGTCCATACAATCTTAAAACAGTTCACAAAGCCTCTCTATCAATTCTATCATACGCTTTCTCTAAATCCATGAATGCCCAAAACACATCCTTACCTTTCGCTAAATACTTTTCACACACTTGTCTCACAGCGAACACCTGATCCATGCATCCCCTACCTCTCCTAAAGCCACACTGCTCATCATCAATCACTTCCTCTGGACCCTCTCTAACTCTCATAATTAACACTCTACCATACACCTTACCTACAACGCTCAACAGACTTATACCCCTAAAGCTAGTACATTCATACTTATCATCCTTGCCTTTATGCAACGGGACCACACAAGCACTTGCCCAGTCAATTGGCACCATGCCTTTCACAAAGCACACATTGAACAATCTTACTAACCAGTCAACAATAGTCACTCCACCACCCTTCAGGTATTCCACAGCACACCCATTCATACCTGCAGCTTTCCCTGTTTTCATCTCCTTTACTGCCTTCTCCACTTCCTCCTTCTTGATTAAAGAATCATTCAACTCTCCCAACACATTTATTCATTGCACCCTTCCATCCGCCACAATCTCAGGCATCCTTTCCTCCTCTACATTTAACAATCTTTCAAAATACTCTGCCCATCTCTTCCTTACTGCATCCATCTCAATTAACATCCTTCCATCCTCTGATTTTCCTTGCTCTTCCTTCCCAGACACTCCCCTTCGCACCCCTTTCACCTCCTTCCAGAACATTTTCTTATTCTGTTGAAAATTCTCAGTCAGTCGCCTACCCCACCTTTCATCTGCTGCCACTTTAGCATCATGCACTGCCCTTCTCGCCCTATTCCTCTTTTCCTTATACCTCTCATATGACACCTCATCCTTCCTCTAAAGCCACATTTCATAAGCACGTCTCTTCTCAGTCACAGCCATACTTACTTCCTCGCACTACCATTCACTTCCTTTCCTCACACCACCACCCACACATCTCACACCACACACCTCTTCTGCATGCCACACCACAGCACTCTTAAACAACTGCCATTCCTCCTCCACACTGCCATTTTCCTGATCTTTCACTGCATTCCACTCATCTTTCAATTTCTCCTGATACTCTATCTTTTTCTCTATTTTATCCAACTCAATCACTTTCAAAACCCCCCTGCCACACCTAACCCTCCTAGCTCTTACCCATCTCTTACCTTCTCTTAACTTTCCCTCCACCAGGTAGTGGTCAGACATACTCCCACCCTCCCCTCTCAGAACTCTCACATCCAACAATCTCCCTATTACATTCCTAGACACAACCACATAGTTCATCAATGCTTTATCCTCAACCATTCCACCCTCCTGTCTCACCCATGTATACTTATAAATATCTTTCTTCTTGAACATCGTATTTCCAATCACCATCTCTCTCACAACACACATCCCTATCATTCGTTCCTCATTTTCATTTCTTCCAGGCACACCATGCATACTAACTACACCAACTGCTACATTTCCCACTCTAGCATTCAAATCTCCCATCATTACCACATTCACATTTGGTCCAAAACTCAGCAGACACTCATCAACATCATTCCAGGAAGACCCAGTATGTATATACCCGGAATGTATATACTGTATGTACAGTATCTATCTATCTATCTATCTACCTATCTATCTATATAGATATACAGTATAGATATTTTTTTATGTAAGGAAGAAGGAACCAAAGGCCACGAGCCCGCAATAACTGTTCCCTCCAAGAGAAAAACAAAATACAAGAGAGAGCCGAATTCAAGATCCGATATTTCGAGATGCCTGGACACACTGCGTTTGAAAGACTGGAGATCATAGGAAGCAGGATACACAGACAGAGGGAGACAGTTCCAGAGTTGACCTGTTGCATAAATGAAGGACTGGGAGCAACGGTTAACTCTTGCACGAAGAGAGTTGGACAGAAAAAGGGATGAGAGTTTGCTGCTAGACGGTTGCTACGCGCCCGTCGCATAGGTGGAGGAATACATGCAGACAGTTCAGAGGAGCAGTGACCATTGAAGTAGCAATAGAAAAGAGATAAAGATGCAACAGTGCGGCAAAGAGACAGAGGTTGAAGGGAGTCAGTAAGAGGAGGAGGGTTAAGGAGAAGAAGAGTCTTTGACTCCACCCTATTGAGAAGAGCTGTATGTGGGAAACCTCCTCATACATGAGAGTTGTACTCCACACTGGGGCGGATAAAACCCATGTATAGAGTCAACAATAGTGCAGGGGTAAAGAAGGAATGGAGTCGGCTTAGCACACCTAATCTCTTAGAAGCAGATTTGCAAGATATATATATATATATATATATATATATATATATATATATATATATATATATATATATATATATGCGTGTGTGTGTGTGTGTGTGTGTGTGTGTGTGTGTGTGTGTGTGTGTGTGTGTAACACTGGAGGTAAATATTATTTCAAAGTAAAAAGCTGATTAAATATATTTTAATTTTCATTATGTGAAACGTGAATGCGAGGATTCATAAACAAATTTTATATATATATTTTTTACATCACGACAGTTGTCAGTGGAATATTCACACCTCCATTCTGATTTCAATATTGTGTAATACATTTTCAGTAGGTTATAAGAACATGTGATGGAATTGTCTTATATACATAAAAAGAAGAGAGTGACAAAAAGAACTGTCAGAAACTTCCAGTAAAGCCTTTTTTTTTTTTTTTGCTTTAAACACAGTTAATTAGATTTTCCTGCATCTACCTGATGTTTTCCTGCCCAGTTCCTGGTGTGGTAAGAGAGATGCTTTTTTTTCTCTCTTGTTGCTGCAGCTTTATTTTGGTATCTGGTGAGTATTTGTACCACTCATATAATAATTGCTGGACGCTATTATTGGTCCATAAGAATTATCAGATTAACATAAAAACTCCAAGATCGGGCTAACCTTTAATTTCTCTTCGTAATCCAATGACGAAAAATAATAATATTTATATACTAGCCCGACTCTAGTTTTACATCAGCTTACCGATAGAAAAGAAAAAAACTTACGGTAAGGATTCGGCCTATCTTACGACAGCCGTTCTTTCTTAGTTCCAGTATATGCCGATACCGACCCGTTACATTTATATTTGCTGAGATCAAAATCTTCAGCAAGAATATGAGCTAAATCAGATAATTAATTCAGCAAACTACGTGCATTCACTGGCAGTGCTTTAATGTGCTTACCTGTAGCAATTTGTTTACATGTGCCTCATTTGCTGTGTTTGTTTTTCATTAGAAAGACACGTAGGCTACTGGATCATCCAAGGAGATGGAATCTAGAATAGCCAGTTGATTTTAAGTCAAGACTGTCATGTCTTGCTGTTGCTACTCTAAGGCTACACATCAAAACTGGGAGATTCTCAAGATGCCACCAAAAAAAAGCTCCACCTTGAGAAACTCAGGGACAAGAAATGTGAATATAAGTATGCAGTGGCAGTCTCAAATTGGTTTGAAGTGCTCAGCGCTGTTAAGGATCCTGTTGAACGATGGGATATCTTTAAGCATGCCACCCTGGCAGCAGCTGATGAATGTAATGGAGACCGCCCGAGATCAAGGAAGGGATTCATCTCGCGGGGGACACTGATCACAACTGAGGAGAGTCGTGCTGCCAGACTAGCTGGGGATCGCGAACAGCACAGACTTCTGTCTCGACGGGCACGAGTTTTACTGAGAAGGAGCAAGGAGAGGTATCTCAGGGAAATCGCTGAGGAGGTAGAAGGCCGTTTTCATGTAAATGACCAGCCACCCTCCTACTGAACCCTGATGAAGCTCCAATCCAGACCCACCTCTCTGGTTAATTGTGCTCGGACAGCAGATGGGCGCCTCGTGTCGGGGGAAGAGAGTATAGAGCTCTTTGGGCTGAGCACTTTGAGCAGCTGTACATGACCGAACCTCCCAGTGGAGAGCTTCCGTCGGTTGGTGTACAACCATTGACTGCTGTCCCATCAGTTGATGAAGCCGTGCCTTCTCTAGATGAAATCAAGAAAGCAGTTGCTAGTTTTAGACGTGGTAGAACAACTGGTGTTTGTAACATCCCACCAGAATTGATCAAAGCTGGAGGCGAAGCTACGATCAGGAGGTTACATGCAGTCATAGAAGCCGTTTGGCATACAGGTATCATTCTTCCTGACTGGACAAAGGATTAGGTCACCCCTATCCGAAAGAGAAAAGGAGACCAGCGTGACTGTAGTAACTACTGGGGTATTACAGTGTTCAGTGTGCCAGACAAAGTTCTTGCTCACATTCTCCTGATGAGCATCCGGGACCATTTGCTAAAATTTCAGAGTCCTGAGCATTCGGGATTCATGCCCAAAATGTCTACTGTTGACCGTATCCAAGCTCTTTGAGTTCTTGTAGAACACCGTCTTGAGTTTCGACAAGGTCTGCTTGCAGCCTATGTGGATCTCAAGAAGGCATTTGACTCTGTAAATCGGAAGTTATTATAGGAACTCCTGCAACTCCGTGGGATCCCCGCAGGGATAATCCGACTGATTGCTGGGTTGTACTCAAACACTGAGTGTGCTGTTAAGTGTGGAGGGGAACATCCGACCACTTCCCAGTAAGTCCTGGTGTAAGACAGGGATGTGTCCTTGCCCCTGCACATTTCAGCACATGTATGCATTAGGTACTGGACCAGGCTGTGAGTCGGAGTCACTGTGGGGTATCAGTTAGAAATTTCAGGGTTACTGACCTTGACTCTGCTGATGATGCAGTTATCCTAGCAGAGTCACTAGAGATACTACTGAATTCCCTCGAGGACTTCCACGAGAATGCGAAGCCACTGGGGTTAAAGGTCTTTTTGGCCAAGACTAAGGTCCAGGCATTTGGTGGCTTGCTGGATAAAGCAGTTCAGTCTGTCCAAGCATGTGGTGAGGATATAGAAATCTTGGGAAGATTCTCTTATCTTGGTAACGTGATCCATAACAATGGTAGATCAGACAGTGAGATCTCTCGTTGCATTTGTCTGGCTTAAGTGGTTATGGATTCACTCAATTCGGGTATTTGGCACTGTCGTTATTTGTCAAGAAGGACGAAAGTTCGCATCTTCAGGGTGCTGATGCTCCCTCTCTTACTTTGTGGCTGTGAGACATGGACACTAAACAGTGACTTGAAGCGGCGAACTGACTCCTTTGATACTAAGTGTCTTTACAGGAACATGGGATATCACTGGTACAACTGGGTGAGTAATGAGCGACTACTCTGTGAGACTGTTACCCACATAATACGTCAACGCCAGCTCCAGCTATACTGGCATGTGGCCCGCTTTCCTGAGGCTGATCCTGCTCACAGGGTGATCTCTGAACGAGTTAGCCCAGGATGGAAGAGGTCAAGGGGAATGCCACGTAACTCATGGCTGGAGCAGGTCGATCACTCCTTTCAGGGATACTTAGAGTGGGAAGAGTAGCTTCCTGGAGGGTTGCTCAGAGGGACCCGCGTGGATGGCGTCGGAGGGTGAGTGAGGCTATGCGCCCCACGGCGTTTGCCCCTTCTTAACTGATTGACTGTCATGTGAAAACAGAACCTGCTAGTTGTACAAATGATTCCCGTGTCACGAAACTTAGCATCCCCCTGTTAACGAAGTGGCATGACACGATTAAAAATTGAAAGCCTTGCTATGATCGACATTAATAGCTACAATCCTTGGGAGTAAACCTGAAGCTAGAAGTTTATTAGTTTTGCCTTGTAACAATGGATCATCTTGTACTTGTCTAGGAGCTCCTCATACCGGGTTTGTACTAAGTTATTTGATCCCGAGTGAGTGATGATCATTCTGTCATTAGTTGCATCATCGGTAACGGTATCCACATCCTCGTCAATGTAATTCCGTCCGGTAGCTAGGATACAATAACACTTCCGTTTACTTGGTGCTCTGCCATAGAACTTCATGTGCTGACCTCATGGGTCGAGCTTCATGGGTCTCCTGTTTGTGACTGGCTAAAAACTGAAAATTGTTTAAGTGATGACAGGTATGATGCATCGCATCCCACCATCCTCATGCCATTCTGTACTGTTTGGAATTCGTTTTGCTCAGTCTGACTATTAGCTGTAGTAGTACTGGAAGGATTACCTACAATGGAAAGAAATGGGCCAATGGAACTGTCACTTTGGGAGGCACCAGTTCTTGGTCAAACAATAATGCTCCCCTCCACAATATGTCCAGTGATGTTTGCGACAAACTCCTCAAACAAATAAACTCTGAGGGAAAGGTTGGTTGATTTGTGAGTAGCCTCACTGAGCTTTTATTCAAGGTATCAACAGGTTTATCACATCCAGCAATTAACAATGCGGTCAGCGACGAGGTTTCTGGTGAAACTAACGATATAGACTATGCATGTCTCGATAAGTGGCCTTCTAATATTTGGATATTACTGAGAAGACTTGTAAAAAAGAAACGAAAAACACCAACCAGTAGCTAAAAGAGATTTTGAGGCAAGTGGCAGTTGGTTTTATAACAATAACTGCAAGCAGAATATATATATATATATATATATATATATATATATATATATATATATATATATATATATATATATATATATATATATATATATATATATATATATATATATATTGTAACTTCAGCTAAAATGACAAGTATAGTACAGTATGATAACAATTACACGACGATATATTACTTTTATAATTAAATATATGTAAGGGAATGTTAACAACATTTTTAACTTGCTGAAAGGAATGAGAAGTTAACCTAGATTTGGAATGAAGGATAAGAAAATTGGGTATTACATGAAATACAAGAACAATATAAAAATTACATGATGTCTGTAACTAGAACAGAAGTAAACTGTCAATACTGCATTATTACCATAAAATACCTGAAATACCACTAATACAAGAAGCGGTGCCAAGGCTCAGCAAACCCGACCCCGGCAGTCATTTTAGTGATGACGTATAAACACAACAGGATATCTAGTCAAGATGTCACATATCATTTTTGGAGTAAACTGGGTGACTATGCATATTTGAAATTTTAGGCCCGATCCAGCTGACACTGACCCCCCTGCCGCTAACTGGGGGGTGACCCCCCTGATGTAATGAGGCATGTTATAGGATGCAGATTGAAAGATGCACCTTTTGGTTTTGGTTTCATGTCGATATGACGAATTTTAAAGGAGTTATGGCGAGAAAACAATTTTTACCCGTTCCCGTTTTTTTTTTTTTTTTTTTTTTTTTTTTTTAAATTTTCGGGGACCTACAGCCTGGGCCTTGGCCCAGTTTGGCCCAAAATTGGATCAGATGATCAGAAGGTCATGGCCCATCATCCCTGTAATTTTAGTCAAAATCGCACCAGTAGTTTTTGCGTAAAGTGTTAACAAACAGACAGAAAACAAACAAACAAAACAAAAAGACAAACCGAATGAAAACAATACCCGTCCCCGAGCCCCTCCGGGGCGGGGACAGGTAATATTTTAGTACTTGAAAGAGGTGTTACTACATTATTACCACTAAATATTTTGATCATGCTAATATTAATTAGTACCTGGAAGAGGTGAAGAAAAAAAAAAGCACAGGAAAACGTATATGAGCCTCTGTGGTACAGTGGTAGAGTGTGCGTTTCGTACACGGGTGAACCAGGGTTCGCGCCCCACCAGGGTAATAAAATTTGGGAGTGTTCACCCGGCCACGTACTGCATTGGCGGACACAAGGGATGCTGTGGTTGAACCAGTGTCGCTTACTATAAAGTATGCTCGCACCCAGTCGGCTTGTGCGGGCCGATTACACTTGGTTCACAGACTACACACACACCCAAAGCCACTCTAACACTACAATTACACTTACAAGCACTTCTCACCTTACATACAATCTCTACCAGACAGCCTAAGCCACTTGGTAGAGATACATTGGCTGTATCGTCCCGACTTCGGTCGGGATAGGTCGGTCCTGCAGTGGATACTCAAACGGCTGCTGCTGATATATATATATATATATATATATATATATATATATATATATATATATATATATATATATATATATATATATATTCTCTCTCCCCCCTCTTTCTCTTTCTCTCTCTCTCTCTCTCTCTCTCTCTCTCTCTCACAACACACAAAGTTAATGATAAGTGTAAGTTATTCTACATGGTGCTTGAATGAGAACATAATTTACTGTTACTACAAAGTAAAGAAAACATTGGTTTCTGCTAAGTAGATAAATATAAATTTTTGTAATGGCTATCTTTGGGAAAAACAAGGAAACAGATGGTCACCTGGTGTCGAAAAATGAAAGCAAACGCAGATCTTTTTCTTGTAAGCTTGAGGGACGCTGCCAAAGCAATAGCCTAATGCCCTTTCTTCAGCATGCAACTCAGGTTACATCCAGGAGAACTGGCTAGATTTACGAATGATGTCAGATGTGTACTATATAACTTGTTGCCGCAACCCAGGATCCCTATCACCCCCCCCCCCAGGTAATGTGAAAATACAGATTGGAAACTCCCAGTGATGCAGAAGTCTTGCGAGAGTATGTGGAGGGAGTGGAATCCCGGGCGCCACAACATGAAGTGTTCTATAGTCTCATCAACCATAGGTCTGACATCCAGACATTAAAATGCAAAGGACTAAGGACAGATCCCTGTGGTACTCCCATCATGACCAGGGTGGGGGAGGAGTAAGTACCTCAAAGGGAAACGGAAAATGATTGCCCCTCCAGAAAGTTTTGGATCCAGGCAAGTGCAGGGCTCGTGACACCGAGGCAACAAATTTATAGAGGATCCCGTCGTGGGAAACAGAGTCAAAGGCCTCCCTGGAGATCTAAAAAGACAAACAGGAGTACCTGCTGGCAACAGTATGCCCGGTCAACACCAGTGCTGGGAACGCTACTCATAAAAAGTAGCGACGCTCCCATTCCCGTTACTAGATCGAAAAAGTAGTGGCGTTACTGGTTTCGCTACTTGATATGAAATGTAGCGGCTCTCCCGCTACTTTGGATAAGAAAAAGGTACACGAGGGAAAAGTTAACAAAAATCTGTTATACAGCAATACACTATATACTGTTTTGATAATATTAGTCAGTCTGAGTGGTTATGTTGCGTACCATTAATGTCAGTATATACATATATTGAAAAAAAAAAAAAATCATATACATGTCGGTGTCACTTTAATGAAGCTTAGAGCCAAAGGTACAAGAAAAAGCTATTTACTGTATAATGTAACAAATGTTCTTTTACACTCTTACCTAGCACCGTATACCTACTGAAAGTAACATAAGTAAATAAAAGGCAAAAAAAAAAGAAAAAAAAAGTGGCCTACCATTGATACATATTTAGATTTATTATATTTTCAATGATACCTATTTAAGATATGTACGAAAACGAAAGTAAAAATGAACTGGGCCTTTCTTTTAAAGCCAATTTATACAATAGCAACGTTTTTTTTTTTCCATTACTTTAAACTGAAAGAAACACACTGTTACGAAATAATAACGTAGAGAGTAAGAAGTAGTCTGAAAGAGAGAGTGTGGGAGAGAGAGGGAGTTAGAGACGGGGGCAGTTAGAGGTGTGTGTGTGTTTGTGTGTGTGTGTGTGTGTGTGTGTGTGTGTGTGTGTGTGTGTGTGTGTGTGTGTGTGTGTGTGTGTGTGTGTGTGTGTGTGTGTGTGTGTGTGTTAGCATTGCCTACATCGAACTGACATCCTTAATTGACAGAATTGACAAAAGTATTATTTTTCTTCATTAATAAATACAACCAAACCGTCGGCATATCTGTATGCACTCACCGACTCCGGACCTGTATTCGTCGCGTGAGTAGCGAGGAGCGCGGTAAAGCGTGAGTATGGTCAAAAAAGTAGTGGCGCTCTTAGTTCCGCTACTGGCTAAAAAAAAGTAATGGCGTTACCACCATCACTATTAAAATAGTAGCGGGACTATTCCCAGCTTTGGTCAACACGATGGTCATGGTCAAACTGGAGAGGGACATCAGATGTCCTCCTTCCAGGGCGGAATCAACAGGAATCCACTGTGAACCTCAGACAAGCAGCAGTCACACTCAAGCCATCAGGAAAGCTGGTGGCACTCCATCCTCTCAAGCAATATCCCGATATTACAGTAGAAGGCAACACTGCCAGCCTGTATGAAACTGGATAAAGTTGGGCCCTCCTTGGCTTGGGGAAGGGCAGGAGGTGAGAGGCTTTCCAGCAAGAAGGTAAGACCTCTGATGGCCAATTGTCATTAAGGATGTCAAGGAGAGAGAGATGACAGCAAAAGGGGGAGATGGACCAGAAACTCGTTGGGGTAAAAGTTCGAGCAACATGCTTTCTTAGGTGATAAAGTTAGCAGATAAGAAAACCTTGGCCAGGGAAAAAGATGAGGCCAAACTTTAAGGGGCTGGGGAGGAGATGCCATCCTGAATGTCTTCAAGCAACCACTGAAGACTTGGCAGAGGAGCATTGGTACTAACTGGGACCCACAGCAGGTGGCCAAGAAGGCAGCCTTGCCATTAAATTCAAATAGAAGAGTACCCTCCATCACCAGAGAATAGAAGGGCTTGGTTGGACGACCTTACACTGCCCAAATAAAGGACTAAATTTGGGATGGTTTGCTAGAGCTGACCAGGCAGCACAATGTGCTCGATTAAGCATCCGCTCACATTCTGCATCCCCATGATGGTGACGGCCCCAGAGAGTATGGCAGAGGCAACTCTGCCAGGCATTTCAGGCAAAACGCTTAGCCCAGACGACCCTGGTGCAGTCCTCTGTCCGCCAAGGAACCAAAGCAATATCCTGAGGGCGTGTTGAAGACTCACAAATGGTTGACTCATCTCTCACAACCACAGAGGAGGTAAAAGCCCTCCAGGAAGTGCCTGTGTAGTACCGAGGACCACCTCAAATCAAGACCAGAAGCGCCATGTGTGAATCCAACGTGGATGAGATGGGACAGGGCAGGGTGGAGAAAGACCAGGGACATCCAGAATCACTGGAAGGTGATCAGACCCCAAATGCAGGCCACTTCAAATGGCTGAGCCACCAAATATGGAGTCCTCCACACAAAGCTCAGGAGTGGAAGGCAGGTCTGAGTGTCTTTCAGTACTGGTCTATAAGTCCAGTGGGATGAGGAGGGAAAATCAACCACTGTCCATGAGAAACTGAAATAAGGAGGTTCCCAACCTGTTGCCAGAATCCCAGACATTGAAAGAATTCCAGTGGTAATGTCTGGTATTAAAGTTACCCAGGAGGAGACAGGCTGAAGGGAGTGATCCTGACAGGACTTGAGTTCTTCAAGGTCAAAGTCTTTACAAGGGTTGTGTCAAATCACCACAGTGGTCCAACCTCTCCCGAGAGACAGGTGGACTGCAAAACTTCCAGTATCCAATGAGGGGGCAAGGTTGGAGTAAAAATTGAGCTGGGCACTTCCTCCTGGACTACAACAGCTCGACCACCCCTAAAATCCTGATATTCGTCCCAGAAGATGGTGAAACCTTAGAGTGACAGACGGAGATATGGGAATAGCCAAGTCTTACAGAGACCAGTGACGTTCGAGGTTAGGTCCACTACCGTTTGCTTGAAATCTGAAGTTTTTTGAGGAAGGGATTTGACATTATGGAGAAGGAATCTGTGGTGTGGTGGAGAAGCCATCACTGGGAGGAAAGGAGGGACAGGAACCAGGGCAAGAGGCTGACACAGGTGTCAATGAAGGACTGACCACTTTATACTTGGGCAGGAAGCAGGTCAACAAAGGACTGAGAGGAATGGACGCCTGAAAGGTTGGCAAGTGGGGAGGCTAGAGAGGCTGTCCTCAATACTGATTGACGTGGAGAAACAAAAGGATCATCAGGGATAGAACCCATCACAGGAGAGATAGGAGGGGTATGGCATGTGGCTTGGGTGGAGCAGGGGCTGTAGTCGTAAAAAAACGACGAGGCTGACTGGCAAAGTTCCAGACAACGTATTGGGCTAGATAAAAGGACCAGAGGGGTTATGGGCAGTATGGAGGAGAGAAGTCTGAGCCGAATAAGAACAATGACATCAGGGTTTCGGAGAAGGAACAGGGTGGAGCAGCACCACGGACTGGAAGGTTGGGTGAGAGTACACAGCAACTGTGAATTCTGCCTCGCTGGGTCCAGCTGCAGACTCACCACCAGAAGCATCAGCAATGGTTGCTGACCACCGTTGCATAGGTAAAGCCCTTCTGGACAGGTCGGGATGTCTGAGTGGGAGCAGTAGTTTGGAGGGGTATGCCTGGACACTGAGTTGAGGTACGCAAATGGGTGTTGACGTTGGGGCATGTGTGGGAGACAACAAGGTGTACACCACCGCAGGAAACGCAGTAGTAGTCGTTGGAAAACAGACCAGCAGATTGGGATATGCAAGGATGGAACCTACTACACCGAAAGCATCTAAATTGTTTTTACAAGAGATTGTGCTGTGCCCAAAGTGATAGCATGTATAACAACGATGCAAAACACATACTTTCCTGCAGAGTACTGTAGCATGAATGGCCAAAGATAACCTGTCCCAGCAAGGGGCTCGTGAATTTCGGCCACACCAACTGGGCTGCTAGTGTGTCCTCATCTCCATGAGAGCTCTACCAGCTGGAAGGAAATTTCATCAGCCATACCTCTAATTCGAAAATGCCTACCCGAGCGTGTTATACACCAAAATGCTTCCCAACAGCAGGGAATCCATCTTTTAGTACACAGAGCAGCTTTCATGGTATAGTACGAAAGCTATAGCCCTCTCAAGCCTTGTACACACCGAAATACAAAGTCTAGAGACAGTCGAGCGACTATGTATCTCGACTGTTGCGAGACAATCCAGATACAGACAGGCGACAGCCTAGAGACACTTTGGAGACAAGGCAACTTTGTCTCTGGATTGTCTAGAGACTGTTGCGAGACATTTCTGCTACTTTCTCGCTGGACTGTTGCTAGACAATCGAGAGACAGTCCAGGGACATTGTCGCGCGTCAGTGATTGAACCATCCACCACGTGAATTTTGAATTATCAGTTTACAACCAACATCCGTCATATTAAACCCAAGAAGTGATATTCCAGTCACAGGCAAAATGTAGGCCTACATGTGAAGATATATATATATATATATATATATATATATATATATATATATATATATATATATACCTACCGTATATACAGGTATATACATTTCATTTCATTCATTAATTCATCATCCAATCCTACATTGCCCCATGAGAAGCGTAGGAGCCCGGGGCTAGGCAGTTGGTCCCGACATTTAAGATAAAAGTGACCAGCCTCACTCATCCCTGAGTGGCATTACATGAGCAATCAACCCCAACCATCCCTTGGATATAAACCTTCACCTGCTCAATCCGACTGGAGCACGATGATTACCCACTAAACCACCAGGCGCCAAAATTTGGTTAAATGGTTACCACCCAGCGCAGTGAATGGTTTCCTGGTGTACAGGAATGCATTTGGCTTGTCACGCAGTGTAGAGTTACCCACAGGCAGAAGGAAGAGGAAAGAATGAAGGAAAGAAAGACAGAAGAGGGAGAGTACAGTAAAGTCGCCCGTAGGCATAAGTACGAGGAAAGAATGAAGGAAACACAGAAGAGGATGGAAGGAAAGAAGGATGGAGGAGAGAAAAGGGCAGACACCCGTGAGCAGCACTACATCAAGTGAGTGGATGGTGAGCGGCTCCACTTACGTATATATATATATATATATATATATATATATATATATATATATATATATATATATATATATATATATATATATATATATATATATATATATATATATATATATATATATATATATATATATATATATATATATATATATATATATATATATATATATATGAATAATGGCCAAAACCAACAGTGGAATTACTAAAGCTAATAATTATATCATTACTGAATCATATACGTACAGTACACATAATTTTTCAATGATGTATGTAAAACGTGTTAATATACTATAATTATTCTTAGGACAGACCCGTGTACATACAGTATAATCTTTCAACGATGATGTATAACTTTTATGCAAAATTAGAGTACATAAATATACTCTATAATTATTTAGGTTAGAACCATATACATATAATTATTCAAGGTATGTACAATTGTCATGCATAAGTAATGTAAAAATATGTGAATACTGACGCCCCATAGCAGGAGGCGTGCATTTGTAAACGAGAACCTAAAAAAAAAAAAAAAGCTCTACCATCCGTTGCCAAATTCCTCCGCACCGAGCAACTTGTATCTTGCCTCCTATATCTAGTGGGAGACAAGATACAGCCGAAATCTTGTCTCTGGACTGTCGCGTGACTGTCCAGCGACAATCCAGCGACAAATTTAGGAAAATAGTCTTTTGACATTGTCGCGCGACTTTTGCTGGATAAAGTATCTTGGTGTGTACTTAACCCAGAGACAGTGTCTAGCGACTGTTGCAAGACAAATTTAGATTTTTCTAAGACAGATGCGAGACAGTCCAGAGACAATGTTGCGCGACTTTGTATCTTGGTGTGTACGAGGCTTCAGAATATATAAAAATCCATGAAAACGAGTTGTCCCTTTCCACGTAAACATTCCATGTATGCTGCGTCAATAATTGTGGTAGCGATTATCATACATGTCGTTTTATTGTACAGCTAATGCCGATTCGGTAGCTGCTTTCATTAAAAAGATTATAACTAGTAAAATAAATTGCTCAAGAATTATTGTCAAGAGATTAAAATAAACTATTGAAACAAGAGTCCATTTGTGTTTGGAGGAATTTCAGATTTCTACAGTATAGCCTACCCATTACCACATTCCATACTGCACGCACAAAACGTCTGTAGCTGGTGGAATGTGGTAATGGGAATAGAATCCTTAATCTCCTTCCATTCCAAATGCATTTCCTTTTCTGTTTTTTTTTTTCCAATTTTAGTTTCTGCATGTTTTTCCACTATTACATTTTGATAATAATTGTGGAGTATAATTGTTGTTTACTGGTATATCATACAACTGACACAAGAGAATGGTGCTCAGACTTCACTTTAATGTGAAGTCTTAAGCTGCATTCAGTTTTTACCTTTATCCTAAGATGTATACCCTTTGTTATAACATACATCACTTCAGATTTGGGGAAAAAGTGTCTGGTACCACTTAGGGATTTTTCCATACATGGAATTCACAATCACCTATGACTAATGACAGGTTGCAGTCAATATCTATTTCCATATTTAACTCTCTTCAGCAAAATCAAAGTAAATGAACGAGAATGCATCCCAGCGGTATCCAACAGGTTATTGGAATTGATTTTAATTCGGCCTATTCTATTTTAACTCATACTGAATTACAGAGGTGTGACCTGAACGATTCAATAGCCTCAATACTCAGTCTGTAATTTGTTAAGTAGCATTTTGGAGTCAACAGAGACTTAAACTTTCTGAAAATCCAGGTCAGCCATATACAGTATGTGTACTTGTCTGCTGATGAATGTGATCGTAGGTGGTGTATGAGGTGTATGAGGCATATTGTTTGTAGGGCAATCCCCCTTAGGCAGGATTTAATTTTATATATATATATATATATATATATATATATATATATATATATAGGCCTATATATATGTATATGTACAGGTCTACTATATATATATATATATATATATATATATATATATATATATATATATATATATATATATATATATATATATATATATATATATATATATATATATATATATATATATATATATATATATATATATATATCCATCATCCAATCCTACATTGCCCCATGAGGAGCGTAGAAGCCCGGGGCTATGCAAGTTGGTCCTGACATTTAAGATGAGAATGACCAGCCTCACTCATCCCTGAGTGGCATTACGTGAGCAATAAACCCCAACCACCCCTTGGATATAAACCTTCACCGGCTCAATCCGATTGGAGCTCCATAATTTCCCACTAAACCACCAGGCGCCAAAATTTGGTTATATGGTTACCACTCAGCGTAGTAAATGGTTTCCTGGTGTACAGGAAACCATTTGGCTTGTCACTCAGTGCAGAGTCACCCACAGGCAGAAGGACGAGGAAAGAATGAAGAAAAGCAGAAGAGGGAATGTAAAGTCACCCGTAGGTAGAAGGACGAGGAAAGAATGAAGGAAAGAAGGACAGAAGAGGATGGACGAAAAGAAGGAGAAGGAGAAGAAAGGGCAGACACCCGAGAGCAGCACGACATCAAGTGAGTGGATGGTTAGCGCCCCCACCTACCACATATATATATATATATATATATATATATATATATATATATATATATATATATATATATATATATATATATATATATATATATATATATATACAGTATATATATATATATATATATATATATATATATATATATATATATATATATATCACCAGTCGAGCAGGGCAGTACTCCCAAGGTGGGTGGAAAGCTGATGACAAGGAGAGCTGGAGCTCCAGTTTCATCAGCCCTCGGGACTAATTCCTGACCATCCCCCTTTTGCAGAACTTTTTCAGTGTTTCAGTAACAGATTGTAGGAAAGCATGCTCTCTAATACATGCTTCTCTAACTGTCAACACCAAACTACATGCACACTACACACTACACTTCCTTTTCAAAACTGAAAAATTAAAATGGCGGATGGTAATGATGCCTCGGAGTCCCCGAGGGGGGGGACCATAAATGCCCCCACCATCCGCCACTCTCCCGGTGACGACTCTAAAGGTGCCTAACCACTGTCTGACTCACTTCTTCTTCATTTCTGCAACATTCGCTGTCTTTCCTATAACTTTCTCCCTGTTGAACATCACCTCTCCTCCTCTACACCTTACCTTTTCTTCCTTACCGAGACCCAGCTGTCTGAGGCAACTGACAGCAAGCCCTTCTCTGTATCCTCCTACTTTCTTTATACTCATTTCAAAGACAAATGTAACTGTTGTGTATGTGTACGCGACGACTTCTCTTGTTCTCGTGATCCTGAACTTGATTCTTCTGAATTCTCTGCTCTCTGGCTTCGGCTTTCCTGTCATTCTCTGATTAAATATATCTACACTATTTACTAATCCACTAAGTCTACTGACTATCAAAAAATGTTTGACTATCTTACTTCTACAAAGGAACACATTCTATCCATTTCTTCTTTCACTGAAAACTCCATTCCAGAAGATTTCAACGCTCACCACCACCTTTGGCTCTCCTATCCTTTCACTGATCCACCTGGTGAACAAGCTTCATCTTTTCTATCCTAAATGACCTAGAGCAGCTTGTACAGCACCCTACCCATATCCCTGACCGCCTTGGAGAGAGCTCCAACATACTTGACCTCTTCCTTACAAATAATCCTTCTGCTTACACTGTTAATCTTTCCTCTCTGTTGGGCTCCTCTGAGCACGACTTTATTACCTTAACCTATCCTATCGCTCTGGTATGGCTTGCAGATCCTCCAAAGAAACGTTGACTGTGGCACTTTGGAGCTGTGGATTTGGAGGCCCTCAGGCAGTACTTCTTTGATTTTCCCTGGAATGATTATTGCTTCCGTGGCTGGGGCCATCTGAGTGAGCTTTGCGCATTACGGAGGTTATTCTCTCGGGCATGGGTGCATACGTTCCATTCTCATATTCTTTGACTAATGCAAGAAAGCCTTGGTTTAATCACGCTTGTTCTAATGCTGTCTGCAACAAGGAGAGGGCCTATAAAAGGTACCAGAGCCAATCCACCCCTGAATCACATCTTTTTTATGTTTCTGCCCGGAATCGTGCTAAGTCTGTTTTTCGCTCTGCTAAAAATAATTTCATCCGCACTTAATGCTCTCAACTCTCAAACTCGAATTCTTCCCACTCCTTCTGGCACCTTGCCAAAAACCATTCTAACAACTTGACCTCATCATTCTTCCCTCCTCTTTTCTACTCTGATGCCTCTGTAGCTGTTTCTTCTACTGATAATGCAGATCTCTTCACTCAGACTTTCTTCTCCAATTCCACCTTAGACGATTCCGGTGTTGTTCCTCCATCACTTCTTCCCTCTGACTTCCTCATGGCTGACATTAAAATGTCTTCAGCTGATGTATTTTCTGCCATCACTGGACTCAAAGGCATGTGGGCCTGATGGAGTCCCTCCTGTTGTCCTCAAGAACTGTGCTTCTGTGCTTACACCCTGCCTAGGTAAACTCTTTTGCCTTTGTCTTTGAACTTGTTTCTTTCCTTCTTGCTGGAAGTTTGCTCTCTTTCAGCCAGTCCCAAAGAAGGGTGACCATTCCCAACCCTCTAACTGTCGTCCAATTCCTTTAACATCCCGTGTCTCAAAAGTTTTCGAGTCTCTTCTTAACAGAAAAATATTAAAGTATCTTTCATATCACAACCTTCTTTCAGATCGTCAGTATGGGTTCTGTCAGGGATGCTCCACTGGCGATCTTCTCACCTACCTTTCAGACTCCTGGTCAACCTCCTTTCGGGACTTTGGCGAAAGCTTTGTTATCGCACTTGATATCTCAAAGGCTTTCGATCGAGTCTGGCATAAATCTTTAATTTCCAAACTGCCTTCTTTCGGTTTCTATCCTTCTATCTGTG
Source organism: Coenobita brevimanus (assembly GCF_032717465.1). Lineage (NCBI taxonomy): Eukaryota > Metazoa > Arthropoda > Malacostraca > Decapoda > Coenobitidae > Coenobita > Coenobita brevimanus. The sequence goes on along the minus strand of NC_137043.1, from coordinate 16,727,113 downwards.
CCTTCATCTACAGCTTCCTTTCTGGTCGTTCTATAGCTGCTGTTCTAGACACCCATCGTGGTGTTCCTCAGGGCTCTGTCCTATCACCAACTCTCTTCCTTTTTTTCATCAATGATCTTCTAAGCTGTACATCTAATCCAATCCACTCGCACACTGAAAATTCCACCCTTCACCTTTCATTCGGTTCCCACAACGTCCATCCCAGCAGTTACTTCAGCAAGGGATGAGGCTATGGAACACCTAATGTCTGAGTTGGTTCGTATCTCTGATTGGGGTCAAAATAATCTCGTTGTTTTTATTGCATCAAAGACTCAATTTTTACACCTATCAACCCGACAGAATCTTCCACAGGAGTACCCACTAATGTTTAATAATATCCAGCTCAAGCCTGCATCATCCTCGAACATGCTTGGGGTTTCATTCACTCCGGATTTATCTTGGAAAGATCATATTACATCTCTTGTAAACTCAGCTTCCGAGAGACTAGGTGTGTTAAGCTGACTCCGTACCTTCTTTACCCCTGCAGAGTTGTTGACTTTATACACAGGTTTTATTCACCCCTATGTAGAGTACAACTCATGTGTGGGGAAGCTCCCCACATACAGTTCTTCTCAACAGGGTGGAGTCAAAGGCTTTTCGTCTCACTAATTCTCCTCCTCTTACTGGCTCCCTTCAACCTCTGTCTCTTCGCCGCACTGTTGCATCTTTAACTCTTTTCTACCACTACTTCCATGGTCATTGCTCTTTTGAACTGACTGTTTGCATCTTTCCACCTCTAAGACGGGCGCGTAGCACCCGTCTAGGAAGAAACTCTTATCCTTTTTCTGTTCAACTTCCTAATGCAAGAGTTAACCGTTACTCCCAGTCCTTCTTCTATGCAACAGGGCAACTCTGGAACTGTCTCCCTCTGTCTGTATTTCCTACTTCCTATGATCTACAGTCTTTCAAACGCGGTGTGTCCAGGCATCTTGAAACAAACAAATCTTGAATTTGGCTCACTTTTTTTTTTTTTTTGAAGGAATTTTTTTGCGGGCTCGTAGCTTTTGGTTCCTTCTTACTTGCATAAAATATATATATATATATATATATATATATATATATATATATATATATATATATATATATATATATATATATATATATATATATATATATATATATATATATATATATATATATATATATATATATATATTGATAGATAGGTAGGTAGATAGATAGATATAGATATAGATATAGACAGATAGGCAGATACAGATATAGATATAACGAATGAATTATGAATATTATAGACTGATAAATTGTGAGATGTGGACTTCACATTATTCATAAAGACTCAGTGTTGCTACTTTATACTTTGTTGCTCAGTTGTGCTACACCCACGGAGTCTAGTTGATCTCTAACTCTCATACAATCTTTCAGGGTAAAGGTAGAGTTTCCTTTGTTTTGCCCAGTGTCATGACTACACTGTGTACACATAGAACAGTCTCCTCAGCAGATTTGGTAAGAAGGTACCTGGCCACTGCCGATTCATGACATTCTACCAGCGTTTGACTCATGACGAATTAGTAACAAAAATCCTCTCGCATACCTTTGTCTACCCTCAAGGTACATGTCTCCGGACATGTTACAGATGTAGTGATTAACTAAAAACAATTTAAATGGTAAAACAGCACTGATATAGGTGAATGGTAAGAAAATTATATGACTATATATTTATACGGCACTAATAATTACTGATAATAAGAGTACACTAGTTAACAAGTAGAATATGTACGGTGAGTATATTAATGTACATAAGACAAGAGAATGATGAAATACTGACATACGTTACAGTGATGAATAACAAAATGACGTTAATATAGCAACTGGTTATACAGGAATCACAATAGTATCACGAGAGAAAAAGGTCTCGCAATAACTAAATAATGTTCACATAATCGGTTGGGTGTCCACACGTCTTGACACAAATCAACACTGTACAGTGGAGGTAGAGTGGGTAACGTGGCTTGCCCATTTCATCATAGTCCCACTCAAAATTTCTCTAGCTTCAGCGTCTGGTTACAATTTCTCGTCACTTTCACATTTAACAAGTTTCGCTGCCTTCCCTGTTCCATGTTGTAACCTAGTCTCATGGAGTCTTTTTTCCATACGTTTAAAACAGCAATGGACAAAAACCACCACGAGCAAAACTTCCAATGGTGTGAATGGAATGGGGGGGATATACATAATAAGAGCTTAATAAAACAGTGATGTAAGGAACTTCACTTTGTTGATATGGTGAGACTGCCGCGGTTCCATGACGTGAAAGAGCATCTACAGCTACATTTGATTTACCTGGCACGTACTCAAAGGTTGGATAACAACTACCTTGCTAGACGTCCGGTAAGATTTCTTAAGTTTGAATAAATCACAAAGTAGAATATGATCTGTTTGGATATGTACTGGATATCTGTAGATGTTTGAGAGACCAAACAACTGCCAAAGCCTCGCTATCAGTAACGCAGTACTTAAGTTCAGCGGCAGTGTGGGCACGACTGGCATACGCTGCTGCACGTTTCCTCTTTGCAAGATCAGTTTGCATCAGTACCGTGCCTAGACCTACCCTGGATGCGTCTGCGCAAAGAAAGAAAAGGTTCTTATAATCAGGGTATGCCAGGACAGGGGCATTAATAAATGCTGTCTTCAGTGTTTCAAAGGTATGAGACTGGTCATTAGGCCAAACAAGAGGTTCGTTTGTCTTAATTTAGTAATTTAGTAACCTTCAATAAATCACCGATAGTAGCCACTCAATCCAAGGAAACTCCCTACATCATCAGTGCTGGTAGGATCTGGGAAGTTAGAAAAGGCCTTAAATTTCACATCTGAGGAATGAATTCCTTCAGCACAAACCACATGTCCAAGAGGTTTAATTCTCCTATTAGAAAGTTGCATTTACTGAGCTTAACCATTAGACCTCTATTTGGAAGCAATCAAAAACTTGCTGTAGCTTGGCAAAATGTTCAGGGATTGATTTACTCACCAGAATGACGTCATCTAAATAAGGAAAAAGAGAGTGACCAATCGTACCACTGAATACAGAATGGACAGCCGCATGAATACTGATGGAGCATTTCCAAGACTAAAGGGAAGCCTTTTGAAATGTTAGTGGCCAGAAGGGTACTGAATGCAGTTATAGGGGGAGACGACTCATCCATTTCTACTTGCCAGTAGCCACTAAGTAAGTCATGTGAGGTGAAAACAGCGTTATTCTTGCCTAGTGATGTTAAGACTGGTAATAATGGCAATCGATTGGGAACAGTGGCGGAGTTCACGTTACGATAGTCAACTACGGGTCTAAACTCACCTCCTTGCTTGGGGACTGGGAAATCCAGACTATTCCACGGACTGACGGAATGTTCAATGATGTCCTGATAATGCATATCCTGTAGGCTACTATCTTGTCTGCTTCTTTTCGTAAGCCATGGGATAATCTATATGACGGGTTGAGTACCGGGAATTAATTCAGCGTGCTGTTTTATCAAATTTGTCTTTCCCATAGGTTCACAGAGTAAGGCCGCAACATCTCTTTAGGTCTACAAAAGATTTCATTAAGTGTTCTGTATACTAAGGGAAGTCGTCCGGTTGTACAATTGAAAGATGAGATCAGCTGAAGGAGTCGTAGAAAAATCCGTAGAGTTTTCAGTGGTATTAACACCAATCAATCAATCATTTCCTGTGGCACCCCACGGGATGCATAGGGCCTCAATGAACTCTCTCCACCAATATTTGTCTCTTGCCATCTCCTTCAGGTCCCACCAACACTCCTCTCCTGCTTCTTTTTTCACTGTCCTCAACCAGGTTTCCCTCGGCCTACCTCTACCTCTTCTTCCTCTAGCAATCCACTCTGGCACATCCTGTATTAAACAACCTTCTTTTCTGTATATGTGCCCCAGCCACTTCCAGCGAGACAGTCTCACATATTCATTAACTGGTTCCACTCTCGTAATATCCCTTACTCTTTCATTTGTAACTCTGTCTTGCCACTTTACCCCAAGAATCCTTCTCAGTATTTTATTCTCAAATCCTAATACTTTCTGATCTGTTGCAATTGTACTGTACCATGACTCATGCCCGTAAATTAAAACTGGTCTAACCATGGACTTGTAAATTTTCACTTTAGTATGTACCGAAAGCATATTATTATTCCAAACAGATTTCAACATTCCAACAGCTCGCCAAGCCTGTCTAATCCTCTCCTCAATTTCATTGTTTAATGATCCATTAGATGATACCATCGTTCCCAGATATTTAAAGTTTTCTACATTCTTCACCACATTATTCCCAATTACACAATCGATTTGGTTCTCCATGTTCATGTTAATAATTTCAGTCTTTCCACAATTTATTACCAATCCCACTTTTTCTCCTTCCTCCACCAGACAATCGAGCACCCTCTGCATCTCGTAAATACTTCCGCAAATCAGTACAATATCATCAGCATAGTCCAAATCCATCAGCTTCTTATTTTCTGTCCAGTTAATTCCTGCACCTGTTCTCATTACAACCTTTTTCATAACATAATCCATAACCAAAACAAACAACAATGGCGAAAGAACTCCTCCTTGAATCACTCCCGACCTAACTTGAAATGGATCACTCAAAGAACCACCCACCTTTACCTTACAAAAAGTACCTTCATGCAGGCTTCTAATAATATTTACAAACTTTTCTGGTATACCATAGAATCTCATAATTTTCAACATAGCTCCACGTGAAACACTATCAAACGCCTTTTCAAAATCCACAAAACACATGTTAAGTGGCATTTTCATCTCATTAGCTTGTTGCATTAGATGCCTTACAATAAAAATCTGATCATTACAACCTCGACCCTTTCTAAATCCCACTTGTTCTTCTCTTAAAATTTTATCAATTACTGGCTCTATTCTGTTCAACAAGATTTTGGAAAAGACTTTTGCAACTACAGGTGTCAAAGTTATCCCCCTCCAATTGCCACACACACTTAAATCTCCCTTTTTTGGTATTTTTATAATCACTCCATTTTTCCACTCTTCTGGAATTCCACCATTATCCCAAGCCACATTAAAAAGTTTCAAAAGCCATGTACTGTATATCATCATCATCCTTAGCAGTTGCATTGAATGGTGTAACCTGGCACGTCTTTGCGGCTGACGGGTACACTAGGAAACTGCCAATCTCTGTACCACTATTAAGCTTTAATAGAGCACTGGTGACATTTAATATGTAAAGATAACACAAATTATCCTCCAACACGGAACCAAATGCTGACTCATATGTTGAACCATTCACACAATACGTCTCAGGCAAGGTTAACACATTCACCCCTTCTATCGCACCTACAGCATGGACATAGCCTTTCGTGAATTCGTGCGGCAACAAAATTGTGCACCATTTTGTCACCGCTCTTTTCATCCCCGTGTGTCGCAAAATGTCATTCAGAGTCTTCACGGTAGTTAAATGAGACACAGATAAGTCAATCATTGTGTCACTGTTAGAGGGGGTGTCATGAGATACTGCTACTAAATTATCATCATTACTCTCCTGTGGTAGCTGTGAAGTTATGATAGACTGTGTCACTGAATTTACCTGTGAAAGGAGAGGGTGTGGGCAATTCATGCCTGATGCATAAAGTCCCTTTACTGTAATACCACCACAAGCAGGTATCAGTTCAATAGAATGTTGAGCCATGGTGTCAATACCAATCAAAACTTCTTCATGATGCCGTACTTTGTGACATAAAACTCAGCTATGAAACGTTTTATAAATTCATCGAGTTGAATTTGAAGAGTTACCTTGCCCTTCACATAAATTTTGAGCCGTCAACATCACAGAGACAAACGCCAGGCGGCTCAAGGATCCAGACCTGTTTGTTCCTACCTTTATTACTGTGTATGGAGGACTCAGATATTAAGTTCATCATAGACCCAGAGTCCATAATATATGATGTAGGGACTCCTTCACAATTACCTACGATAACAACGCCTGAGTGAGTCAGAGGGCCAATCTGGTGTATTTTGTGTTGTTATGGAGGATTCTATTGGTTCTGGAGCCGGGTTTCCCCTGACTGTGTACTGTATTGGCAAGGGCACGGCATTCGCTAGTTGAATGATGATGGTATTTATGATGAGTACAATACTTACTCCTGAATGATCGTGAAGGCGATCTACTATCGTGCCTGTGTCCTCGCTCATCTCCTAGTCTCTTATAACAGTGAGTTTCGCGATGACCTGTTCGTTAACAGTACCAACAGACTGTCTTAATCCTGCTGGTAGATCTGGTAGTCATAAGAGAAACTGCTTTGCGACGCAGGTCTTGCACGTGACATGGCTGGAGAACGTGGTGTGACGTTTTTGTCTGCTGAATGGACTTGAGACGTGTCCTTGATCTTGTGACTACAGGGCAGTGGTGCTGAGCTAATAACTTGTTGAACTGTACGTACTTTTGAGGAGGTATGATACAGAATTTCACTCAGTCTGTACAGGTAATATGGTTATGTCATCCCTAAAAGAAAACTCAATCTCTAACGCAACGTCTAAATAATCCTTGCTATGGCGATTTAGGAATCTGAAATAACTAAATAACGTTGCTGCATTATTTAGTGTTAAAATGATTTTTCGCCTATCATCAGTTTCCACCCACGGACTGTTTCGTAACGCCTTTGAGATTTCCGTTCCTGTTGCTGCTGACTCGGCCGCTGCTTCTAACAGCGTATTTTGTTCTGTCTCATACTTTGTCCTGTCTCACGCCTTGCATTAATCTTTAAACGCTTATCAAGCATCTTGCTTTTGTCTGGTTTCCCCCTGATTCTACGCATATGTTACAGCATTCATCACAGGATGTAAACTTCTCCAAGAACCTACAGCATATGAAACATACTACTCGGGAATAAACAGCATCTAATCGGCCCCGAAGATAGTGATTTTAACGCTGTCGTAAGTCCTCTGTTTGTGACTGAAGAATGGACATCACTAAAGAAATTCTACACGCTAACTGCAGGATTCAGTCCCCTAAATTTAGGACGCGATGCATCTTCCAAGATGATTGTGAGCGAGGCGGGAGGGGTTGCCATATTTAGAGAAGTAGGAGAAGGTAACTGAGAAATGTGTAATGTATTTGGGGAATGATATGAATGGAACTCAGCTGACTGAACTATTCCTTTCGAATAAGTCTTCAATTTCTCAAACAAGTAAGATTAGTGTGAAAACTTTCAGTCTTGGTCTGTTTTATTTCATCTCCGGAAGTATGTGTATCATCTTTAAATATATTAATCTTCTTAAAGTAAGGAAATGTCATCAAGAAATGAATTGGAGAAAAACAAAATAAGTACAAGATAATTTTAAGTTACTGAATATAAGTGAAGAGATGTTTTGTCTTTTTTTTTTTTTAAATTAAAGTAAACTCCTGTGCACAACAACAATTAACAAAGGAGCGTTTTATGAGTATTGTATTTACAAATGAAGTTTTCATATGGATGAATACTGAGAGTATGAAAATAATCTGAGGAAGTTGTTTTAAGTACAGTAATTTGATCGTGTAAGAGAAGAAAAAAAAATTAATGAACAAAAATTATTGGTCCGGAGAAAAAAGAAGAAACTTCTTACTGAACGGTTCTAACTCACCACCTATTTATATAGACTATGGCGCAGAAAGTGGTGTGCCTTGGTACTGATAGCTGGTGGGAGGTGATGAGAGCGAGTTGCAGGGTTACCGGGTCACTTGAGGTTTGACAGCAGAATCGTGGTCGGGATGAAGGTTTGGTGACAGACAGGCTTGGTGACAGACAAGCTTGGCGACAGACAGGCCTCATGACTGACAGGCTTCGTAATTGAGAGGCTTAGTGACGGGCAGGCTTAGTGACAGACAGCTCAGTGACAGACGACTACATGACAGACAGGCTCGATGACAAACGGACTCGATGACAAGACAGGTTCTATGACAGCCAGCGTTGAGGACAGATGGTAGACAGTTTACAGGCTACTGGCTTTGACAGTAGACAGACTTGAATTAAGGCATGTTCTTGACCTCGCTGCCATCAAAATGTGAGATGTTAGCCCGCAAATATATCCTTCAGGTTATTCTTAAAGACTCCGTACTGCTACTGGATGCTTTACTGGGAGCTTATTTGTGTTACAACCACGGAGTCTAGTTGATCTCTAACTCTCATACAGTCTTTCAGGGTAAAGGCAGAGAATTTCCTTTGTATGCGTCGTCCAATGTCATGACTACGCTGTGTACACATAGAACAGTCTCCTCAGCAGATCTGGTAAGAAGGCAGCTGGCCGCTGCCAATTCATGACATTCTACCAGCGTTTGACTCATAACGAATATGCAACAAACATCCGCTCGCTTAGAACATAGATAGATAGATAAATAAATAGATAGACAGATAGATAGATAGGTAGGTAGGTAGGTAGGTAGATGGATAGATAGATAGATAGACAGATATGTGGATACTTTTTTGCGTGTACTTAACTCAGTTTGTGTAAAGTAGCTCTTTCCAGAATTCTTGATACAATGCATGGAATACAGATAGATCTGTCTATTTAAGCATCAAGCTGTCTCTCGTTTTCTTTAGTGGTGCCTACCGTGTTAATGGTTCAGCAACAACCATGTTATCCGAACGTTAGATAAATGAGGCATTAGGAAGCAGATGAAAAGCGGACTCAAGCTGACTCAAATTTCTTCACAGACAATCAGGATCATTACCAACAGCAAACCAAAAAACACCCTATGCCAAATACCAATGCGCTGAATAATCAACATCATCTAGCATCCAGTTCTGACCCAAGAACAGTAGCCAAATTTTCAAGTCCTGCAAGTCAAAATAGGAAAGTTAATTCTCAGACAAGGTGTTGCGTCACACGTGGGCCACGAAGAATTAAGGGAATTGATAAGATAATTGCAGTAGAGGCAAATAGCTATGGCTGCATAACACCCACAAAATCTCTTACAACCTAACCCCTGAACATTTGCATGGGAATATTGCCATGTTCAGAAATTACATCAACATTTCTTGAGTTACCTAGGATAAAATGACTAATGGATATATGATTTTATTGCAATCAGAGTCTGGAACAGCTTACTACGAAATACTGCAGCCCGCAGGAAGCTAAAGCCTCCAGCAACCAACTACTGACATGGCGGCAGACATATACTACAAAGTAATATGTAAGTTATGCTAATGCTAAGCACGGCATACATACTACTGTAACACTAATTTAAATGTAGGTCATAATAACACTATCCCTACTAATATAGTACTTATCAAAGTGTACACTATGCTAATTTTTAGTACATCTACTGATTACTCCATTCACTGAATGGTGCCTACTTTTTACTTCATCTTTATTATTCTGTTTCTGTTTGCCATCCTTGCTTCCAACTTCTCCCTTTCCTTTTTGTCACTTTTTATTGTTTTTCTTTCCATTTTATGTGGCTCTACACTAAATGACAAGTTTAATGGTTTCCTGTAACCCTTGACACCATTTACAGCGCTGGACTGTAACCTTATGACCAGATAACGGGGTAATGTGAAGCCTACTATGATGCCCCTCTTAACTGGTTGGAGAGACGAAAATGCGGAGTCTATTCAGGAACCAAACTTCCACACTTATCCCCCCGTCTCGCTGTGGTCAAGTGCTGTCAGCTGCAAGGAAACATCAATTCACTGCACGAGACAGCCCTGCAGAGGAAATTGCTTGTCTGCGATTGATGGGTCTGTCTGCCAGATGATCCGTAGTTGATCAACAACAATTCCCCTTTGTTGCCGACTAACCTGAGTCCTTAAAAAGGATACCAATGACTGTACGCCTTATAGGCCAAATTGGATTGACATTGATTGGAGTCTTGGATCGCTGGAACTTAAATCATTTATGAGTTTAATCAGTGTTTTATTATAGTACACACACACACACACACACACACACACACACACACACACACAAGGAGTAAATCACTGTCTTCTGCTCCGTCACTTCATCATGCATTCCCCTTTCCATCCTCTATGTTTTGGATCAGTTTTCACTGAGAGAAGGTAGTGGTAATACCCAAATAATTTCTAGCACAAATTTCCACCAACCATGTTACCGGGGTCCTAATAAGCGGCGTCTTTACTTCCAGCGAATACATACGCTTATGACACCCACACTGCTGAAAATTATATTATATTTTGGATACAAGAGACAGCGTTTGTTCAGGTGAAAGAATCTGCTAGTTTAACTCGATCAGTCAAAGGACTTTATATTTTATGTCGTTCAATAAATCCTGACGATTATGTTCAGTTTAGGAAGGATCTCTGGTATTGAAAGGGTTAGAGAAGGAGATGGGAGAGATGGAGTAAGAAGAGAGTTGGTCTACCGTCCTAATGAACGTGAGCTCGAATTCTGGCTGGTGAGAGGAACAGTTCAGAAGATTTGAATTTCGCGAAAGTAGACTTTACTAATCTACCAAAGACCCGCCAACATGTCGTGAAAACGCTCCCTCTAATACTAATACCCCGGTCCCATATGAGATTGCCCTGGCATGTAGTCGGTATGGACGATGGGTGTTACCGCCGAGGTGGTATTACGTAGAAGGACTGGTGGGTCTCAGGGAACAGTCTGTTAACCCTTTGTCCAGAGTCGTCCACGTACAAAAAAATGTATTTTGCCGTCCCCAGATCAAAAATTTCTCATAGATAGAAAAACATCCTGAGAGTATGAAGAATAAAAAAATATAAGTCTTGGTAGCATAGAAGGAAATAATGGGTGTAACCCTTTCTTATGCACCACTAGACGTATGAACATAATTTTTCCAGTTGTCTTCGTGCTTTATTTTGTTTCCTCACTCCCATTACCCATGTACCACAGCATAATAGCAAGCAATCGTTTGGCCCCTCATGTACCTGGCTATCCTCAACATGATTCAACATACTGTTACAAACTCTGTTCTTACCCTTTCTTTGGGCGACTATTCTATCCAAACACCTAGGCCTGCACTTCTAAACACTGACTTAATGACTCCCCAGTCCACACGGTTAGAGAAGTGATCTTTTGTCTGAAAGAAATCGAGACCAATCCCAAGATGCCATGGGGAACAGTTCGTTAAAACAAACTCTACTAATCGTTCCAAAAATCAACAGACTATCTTGTCAAAACACCCCCACCAACACCACCACAAGTGTCCAGAATTATACAGCCCTAGCATGTGTGTATGGACAGCAAATATTAATGCTGAAGTAGTGACATGTGAAGATGTGTGACGCGTAAAAAACTTTTGTGTCTTAGAGAACGAACGGCAAAGCATATGCCCAAACTTGGATGCATTACAGAAATATCATAGTATCCAATTTTTCTCTCACAACACCAACGAACTTGCTCGAAGATGCTGAAAACTTTTTATTGCAGTGATGCGAGAGGCTTGTATGTGGAAGTTTGGGCTATTGATCCTCAAGAGCAGAGAGATATTTCTGTCCTAACCCGATCCTTGCCAACTCCCTCCCTGCCAACTTCATCTATCTCCATTCTATCCCTCCATGCCAACTTCATCCATCTCCATCCTGGCCAATTCCCTCCTTGCCAACTGCATCCATCTCCATCCTGGCCAATTCCCTCCTTGCCAACATTCATCTGTCGCCATCCTTGCCGACTCCCTCCTTGCCAGTAACATTCATCTCTATGTTTGCGTGTTCCATCCCTGCCAACCCTATCCACATCCATCTCTGCCAACTCCATTACTACCTACTCTATCCCTTCGGACTCCATCCAACTCTGATCTTACCATCTCCTTTTCTGGTTTCATCTTTGCCAACTCCGTCCCTGCCAGTAAACTATGATATTTCAAAATAGTAAAGAAAGCTTAAATCGGACATCCTCGACGTTAATTGTTACCCGATGTTAGCCAAACTAAGAAAGAAAAGTGAAGCGAAGTAAACCGAATTCATGCTAAGGTGAACAGGGAGGAAGTAAAGGAGGTTCAATAAATGAGTGGTGTGGCAAAACAAGTGTAAAGGTGTATGTGTGATTGGAATATAGTTCATTATTGATTTCTGAGTGCCACGTAAGTTTATTATGGTTCAGAATTATAAGGTACACTATATTTGGATGAGGTTATAAATGACCTAACAATAAATGATGTAGGTGGGACTATTGAATAGGGAAACGTAAAATCTTAAGCCTAATACCTGCAGATACGAGTTCTTCCTAGGTTGGGTAGGTGTGGTAGTGTGAGATTGGAAGGTACTGTACAACCCTTGGAGTGAAGCGTGGTAACTAGACATAAATTCATCATCCTTGGGCAAGAAGCTTCGCAGCAGTAATAGAATCAACTTCAAGGTGAGATTCACATGCAATAATAAGTCTATTTTATTAATCTTACACACATTGACTTTGTCTGGAAGGCATATGTGAAGCGCATAGTTCAGGAAGAGTACAAGAATATTATGTTGGGTTGTGAAGTGTACCCGGGTCTGAGGGCGTGAATGAGGTGGGGGCGAGTGTCTGGCTGTATTCATAGGGTATGCTGCCGACAGTTCTCCTACACTGATATTTTATCTTTCCTTGTTTCGTGGATCGTTCATTATCCCATCTCTTTCTTGGATCAGGATGGTGATTGCAGCATATATTCTTTTTCCTAACAGCTTCATACACTTGTGGAGCATAATTATCTGGTTTCCCTGCATGCTTTCCAGATTACAGAAACCCTGAGACGTACTGTACTATTATTAAGCCCATAATGGAGATTCCGAATGTAGATTATTTCATTATTTTTTCCTTGCACTGATCTGCGTGTGTTGGAAAATGGGTGAGAAGACGAAGAGAGCTAAGAAGAGGCAGAGCAGGACGAGAAGAAGGGAAAGGAAGAATAAAATGATTTTTTTTTTTTTTATGTGTCCGACTTCTGGGCATAGGCTTCACAGCCTGCTCTCAAGGCCCAGTAGTCCTCCTACATACCATACAGTACACTGTGTATGTATAGAAGGCCGGACATGAAAGCAGAGGAAGGGAAAGAGAAGGAACAAGAAGAGGAAGAAGAAGAAGGAGGAGGAGGAAGAGGAGGAGGAGGGAGAGGAAGAGGAAGAGGACGACGACGACGACGATGACGACGACGACAATTAATTGGAAGGAGAAGATGAGAAGGAGGAGGAGGGGAGGATGGTGATGATGATGATAACGAGGAGGAGGAGGAGGAGGACTAGGAGGAGGGGAAGGAGGAGAAGGAAAAATATGAGGAAGAGAAGAAGAAAGAGGAGGAGGAGGAGGAGGAGGAGGGGAAGAAAAAGAAGAACAATACTGGAAATGGAGTGTACAAAGAGGAGAAAGCGTGTGAGGATAAGCGATGATAGAATTGGGTCATAGGTTGTCGGAAGAGTGCAATATATCTCACAGCAGGGGACATGGACATCGCGGAGGGGTGACGGGGAGAGGGAGCGAGCGAGAGAGCGAGAGAGACGGGAGTGGGGGAGGTTGGTGCAAGAAAGGAGGGGGGGGGGGGAAGAGAGAGAAGGAAGAATGGATGAGGAAATGGAAATAGGAAACCGGAGGGTAGGAGAACGGAGTGCTAGAGATGACAGTAGGGGAAGGAGGAAAAGAAATGCGTGTGTGTGTGTGTGTGTGTGTGTGTGTGTGTGTGTGTGTGTGTGTGAGAAAGAGAGAGAGAGAGAGAGAGAGGAGGAGTAGGAAGAGTAAAGGGAAGAGAGGATGGTGCAGTGGAAATAAGAAATAGGAAGAGTGGAGATGGGTGTGAAAGGAGAGGAAAGTGAAAAGCAGGAAAGAAGAGACTGGACGAATAACAGAGAAAGAACATAAGAATATGAGAACATAAGAAGAGATGACAACTGCAGTAGGCCGGTTGGCCCATGTCAGGCAGCTCCTTGAAGAGTAACTGAACTACTAGAATGAGATAAGGATAGCAAACAAGAAGGCTTTCCCCCGCCCTCCAAACCATCCAGCCGAAGCCGGCAGGGAAAAGTCAGAACACCACGCAATATAGAAAAACTGGCGTGGAGATTTTATAGGAAAGTATGAAAAGAGAAAAAAAGACTATCATTGGGTAACCTGAAAAGGAAAAAGAATGTATTAGTATTGGTTTTTAGATTAATTTTATTTCTTTCTATACCCACCTCTTATTTGTCATAAGCATATCTAGCCTATGCTTGAAACTCTCAGTGGAAGAGGCAGCAACTACTTTACCAGGCAGCTTATTCCATTCGTCTACTACTCTATTACCAGCTATTACTTTACCGAAATGGAATTTTTCTAGTTTGAAACCATTATTTCCAGTTCTAACCTGTATGCTCACTTTAAGTATTTTGCTAATATCTCTTCTATTTATACCCTTCATCCACTTAAACACCTCAATTAAGTCTCCTCCTACTCTACGCCTCTCTAGTGAGTGCATACTTAGTCTTTTTAGTCTGTCTTCGTATGACAAGTTCCGAACATCATGTTTCACTTTTGTCATTCTTCTCTGTGCAATTTCTAACGAGTTAATACCCATTCTATAGTAAGGACACTAAAACTGTACGACGTAGTCTAAATGTGGCCTTACTAATGCTAGATAAAGTTGCAATATTACTTTTGATGACATATTGCTCACGCTTCTCGAAATAAATCCTAGGACCCTATTTGCTTTATTTCTCATATTAATACACTGTTGCCTTGGTCTGAGGTCTTTACTAACCATTTGGGGAGGCGGTGGCTCAATCGGTAGAGAGGTGGACTGCAATCCTACCGGACCCAGGTTCAAATCCTGGCTGGGGCAGGGAATAGTTTAAGGATTTGAATGTCATTAAATCAGGCTTTACTGATCTACCAGAAGACCCGCCGACATGTCGTAGAAATACCCCCACTAATACCAATACACCAGTCGTGTAAGAGACAGCCCTAGCATGTATTCATTATGGACGGTGGGTGTTAGCGCCGAAGTGGTGACATGTAGAAGTGTATGGTATGTAGGAGGTCTACTGGGCCTTGATAGCAGGCTGTGAAGCCTATGCCCAGAGTCGGACACATAAAAAAAATAAAATAAAAAAATAACTCCTAGATCTCTCTCGCATTCCGATTTACTAATTTCTTTGCTATCTAAGCTGTATTTAGTTCCCTACGTTAAGTATTTTTACATTTTTCAACTTTAAATTCCATTTGCCAAGTTTTAGATCATTTCGACAATATATCGAGGTCCTTTTGTAAGTTTTGACGATCGTCAGTCGAGTTAATGATACTCCCTATTTTTATATCATCGGCAAATTTGCTGATACTACTAGTGATTCCAAAGTCTAGATCAGTTATATATATATATATATATATATATATATATATATATATATATATATATATATATATATATATATATATATATATATATATATAATAAGGGACCGAGTACTGAAATCTGTGGCACACCGCTAGTTACTAATCCCCAATCCGACTTAGTTCCATTTATTAATACTCTCTGTTTTCGTCCTTTAAGCCAGGATTCTATCCATTTTAAGATATCGCCATCTATTCCGTGTAGTCGAACCTTTCTAACTAACCTTTCGTATGGGACCCTATCAAAAGTTTTACTAAAGTCCAGGTAAATAATACCGTAAGCTTTATCGCTATCTCCTGCCTCATAGACCTCTGAGAAGAATGAAACAAGTTTGTGAGGCAGGATCGTCCTTGCCTGAATCCGTGTTGACTTTCGTTTATAAGATTAAATCTTTCTAAGTGTGCTCTAATCTTATTTGCCAAAATTAACTAGCATTTTTCCTACTATTGACGTTAGACTTATCGGACGATAATTTGACGCAGCTGCTTTATCACCCTTTTTAAAAATGGGCACTACGTTTGCGGTCTTCCACGCCTCTGGAACTTCTGAAATTAAAGTCATTAAATAACGTTAAAAGTGACTGACAATTCCTCTTTGGTTTCTTTTATATTTTTTGCATATATATCGTCCGGACCTGGCGATTTTTGAGGTTTTAACTTATCAATTTCTTTCAATACGTCCTCCTTACTAATGGTTATTTTACTAAGAATATTTTCCGTATTATCTTCGCCAATATTTGCTGCTTGAGGGACAAGGTCTAGATTTTCCTTGGTAAATACTGATATGAAAAATTAATTTAGGATGGAGCACATTTATTTATCTTCACTGGTAATGTCACCTGATTCTGTTCTGAGAGGTCCTATCCTATCTTTCTTTTTCGTACGGTACATTTGATAAAACCCCCTTTTTTTTTTTTTTTTTTTTTAATTCATTAGCAGCCTTAATTTCATAACTTCTCTTTGCTTTCCATATCTTCCTCTTTACTTCTCTATTCACAGTTGCGTACCGGTTACGCAAGTGTTCCTCTCCACGTTTTAGTTTTCTATATATTCCTTTCCTTTCGCCTATGAGAGATTTTAAAATGTTGTTTAACCATCTTGGTTCTGAGTTATTCGTTCTAAACGGTTTTGAACGGAAATATCTATCTTGGCCTCCGTACATTACATTTACTAACTCGTTATACTTCTCACTGGTCGAACGTCTGCTTGGTACTGGATCTGAGTTAACCATATCAGGTTTTTGCGCCGGGCAGATTATGTCTGTGCTAGAGTCAGCCACTCACGCTGACCCACATCTTTGCGGCCCGATATTTTACTTTGATCACTCTGTGTAAATACACTGTTCATGATAGAATGTTAGTTTTGGTGTCATTTTAAAGCTGAATGGTTGTACTTTATCGCAGTATGTTAAAAAATGGAGAACAAGGAAAATAAATTGTCAAAATGAGTTGAACTTAAGCGAAAAGCAAAAATTTTATACCTTGCCGCAGAAAAATATTCGGCAAAAAATAATGAGTAAAGATATGTAAATTTGGTTTAAACCATGCAAAAATACAATAAATTACCATTACAATGATATATGGATATTGTAATTTTTGCATTTCATTGTTCAGTAACGCGAGAGGAAAGAGATGCACAATTTTGTTAGTCTCGGCCGCATATTCGCTTAGCGATGTTTTTCTTTGATCGGTCAGTGTAAATACACTTTTTATGATAGAATGCTGGTTGTCGTGTTATTTTGAAGCTGAATAGTTGTACTTTATCGTAGTATGTTCATAAAAGGAAAAACAACGAAAATAAAAAGTCAATGTGGCGAATTGACGTTAGACAAAAAACAAAAATTTTATACCTTGCTGTAGAAAAATGTTCACCAAGAATAAAGTTATAATGAAACAAAGCCATGAGTCAGACCAGCTGTGCAGTACCGTCACACATAGAGCAACCATTCCGGGACATCATGCTCGAGCCTCTTTGTTATGATGCGCAAGTGCGATTTATGGTGAAAACTTTACAAAAGTTTCTTAAAATGACGATTATAAGCGTCATCCGAATCTCTGAGGTTGGATTTGAAATAACAATCGAAATAGTGATTTGAATCTCAAAGGGTTAATCCCTTTCATTTGAACTACACTCCCACCTATGACCTGACCTTCCCCAGAGACGTGGCACACATTCCCACCCGTTTCCTGCCGCTCACCTATGACCTGGGGTTCCCCACTGACCTGGTTCTCCCTAAAATAGCTATTCTCCCCATGGAATATCGTTCTAAAATAGGCTCTTGATCCATCAAAATCTCCTTGACGAAAATTAGGAATGGTGGAGGGATTTTCAGTGCAGCAGACATCCCAAATAAATTTGAACTTAATTTCTTCATGATCGCTATTACCAGGTCGTCCACCAATCTCTATATCACTAATGGTATCTCTTTATTAGCTAAAACCAAATCCAGTATAATATTACCTCTGGTGGGCTCCCTGATATACTGATAAAGGAAATTATCCTGTACTACCTCTAGAAATTCCTCTGACTCTGCATCTCCTGTCTGATTTCTCCAATCAGTCCTTGGCAGATTAAAGTCCCCTACAATTATTACTAAGCTGGACTGTGATGCATTCCTAATTTCCTCCCAAAGGTATTAGCAATCTGCTCTACTTAGTTTTAGAGATCTGTAAATAGCTCCTAAGAGTAATTTCTCCCTATTGTTATTAATTTCAACCCAGACACTTTCCGTGTCCCTATTTACTTTAATGTTGGCTTTATTGTAAAAGTTTAATGGATCTTTTACATAAATAGCTACCCCTCCCCCCTTTCTTCCCAGACGGTTTGACACAAAAATATTGTAGCTCTTTATATGATATTCTGCTAAAAATTCTCTAGTGTCTGCGTTCATCCAGGTTTCACTAATAATAGCAATGTCTATTTTCTCTGTACAAATTAAAGCCCTCAGTTCATCCATTTTATTATGTAAACTCCTGCTGTTTACGTAGTACACTTTCAGATTATTGTGAGTAGTTATACCTCAACCTTAAGACTTACTTTTTTTTTATTTTGTTAATAACTGGGAAACTCGTTACTAATATAAATTTTTTTGTACTATCATTTATCGCCCCTCTATCATCGCTTGTTCTGTCCTCTATCATCGCCTGCTCATTCTGAAGTGCCTGAGTGGATGTATCTACACTAATGGTTAAACTGTTGTTCTTACTTTTGCAAGTCTTGCTGCATCTATTCAGACTCGATGATAATGATTTCTGAGTGTAGTTGCTGTAACTTCCTGTACATCTAGTTCTCAGCCTCAAAAAAATAAAATAAAAAAATAAAAAAATAACTCCCTATCTATCATTCCAGCTAAAACAGTAACTCCCTGCTTACTAAGATGAGTCCCATCCCAACCATACATGAAACTCCGTCCATAAAACCGGTTCCAGCTGTCTACGAAGGCTGCAATTAAAACCTATCGCCCTGCTCAGCCATTCCCTCCTAACTCCCCTCCTAGGCAAAACACCGAGTACTACAGGGGTCCCTCCCCTTTCCCTAACCTTCTCCAACTTAACCTTGTACTGCTGCCACAGTATCTCACTCTTACGACTACCAATATTATTGTCTCCTACACTAAGGCATACAGTGGGTTTGTCTCCACTATCCTTCACGATATTTGAATTTTTTTTTTATCACATTACCCACCCTGGCCTCCGGAAGACACATGTTTAGTGAGTGGAGTATACATTGCTCTGTTATCTTACCTCTCTTGCTTTTCTTGATTTCACTATACTTGCTTATACGGGAAGTTCTCTCACCGTCCTTCTCCTCTACTTCCCTCTCTGCCTTCCCTTCACACTGGTCATGCAATGCGTTGAATACATTTGTGGTGTGTATCTCCGTTTGTTTCCTAAGGGTGAATTTTGTTGCACCCTTGTGGACAAGGGTCCAACCTTCGGCCGTTTTTTCTCTCTCCTCCAACATTTCCTCCAAGAATTCCCTCATTTCTGACTTCTCCTGCCTAAGAACCTGTACCTTCCACTTCAGTTTGAGAAGTTCTTTCTTTAACTCAAGGTAGTCCTTCTCAAAACTTGCAGCGGGGTCACAACTCTCCGTAGAGGAAGCCATCACGCACAATTCACACAAAGGTATCACAGGTCACCACAACGCACTAGCACCACACCATCACAGGTCATTAGCACAACACTATCATAGGTCACTAAACTCACTGACAATTCTCACAACAGGTGGATACAGATAGCTAAATCACGGACGCCGGGAGACGTCTGTACAAAATGACCTCGCGTGCGCGACTGACGAAGGAGAAAGAGGAGAGAAGAGAGAAAGGAATTAAGAGAGTATGAAGTAACAGAGATGAAAGGAAAGAGGAAGGAAGAGATCAGGAGGAGCAAGAGGAAAGGGGAGAAATAAGAAGAAAGGAAACGAAGAGCAAAGAGTAAAGTGAAAGGAGGGAAGACAGGAAGAGGATTTGGAGAAAGAAGGGAAGGGGAGGAGTGATGTAAGAGAACGAGATGAAGAGAGAAGTGAAGAGAGGAAGGTGTATGAGAAAGCAGGGGTGAGATTAGAGGCGGTTGCAGAAGGAAAGAAAAAAAAAAGAAGAGGGAATTAGAGAAAGGAGAAATGACAGGAGGGAGAGCTTGGAGCAGGAAAGAAGAGAGGAGGAAAATGTAAGAGAAAGGAGGTAAGGCAGGGGGGTATCATTCGAGACAGGAGGAATGAGATGAGGAGCAAGTAAGAGACATGAGGGAAGGAAAGAGGGACAAGTGGAGAAAGAATGGAGGAGAGGAGAGGGAAGGAAGATATAAAGGAGGAATACTTGAGAAAGGAAGGAAGAGAGAGGGGAGCAAATAGAAATCTGAGAGAAAAATGAGAAAAGGAGCAATGAGAGAATGTATGGAGACGAGAAAGAATGAAGAGGGAATAGTGAGTTCCGAAAATTAACTGCTAACCTACAGCACGATGATGTGCCTAATGTTTTATTCCTGCCATTGCCAGATAATTTTTTCACTTTCACGATAAACGTGTAGAAGTAACAAACCTAGAAAAAATAGGTTTAACCTATCTGTGCAGTGAAGTAAAAATTTTCCACCGACAAACGATATTGCTCACAATGGAGACGTAACAAGGATAGAGGGTTAGATAGGAAAGGAAACAGCAACAGACCTTTTTTTTTTTTTTTTAATGCAAGGAAGAAGGAACCAAAGGCCAGGAGCCCGCAAACTGTTCCTTCCAAGAAATAAATAAAAACAATACAGACGAGAACCAAATTCAAGCTCCGTTCATTTCGAGATGCCTGGAGACACTGCGTTTGAAAGACTGGCGATCATAGGAAGTAGGAAATACTGACAGAGGGAGACAGTTCCAGAGTTGACCTGTTGCATAAATGAAGGACTGGGAGTAACGGTTAACTCTTGAATTAGAGAGTTGGACAGAAAAGGGATGAGAGTTTGTTGCCGTCGTAGAGGTGGAGGGATGCAAGCAGCAAGCAGACAGCTCAGAAGAGCAGTGACCATTGAAGTAGCGATAGAAAAGAGATAAAGATGCAACAGTGCGGCGAAGAGACAGAGGTTGAAGGGAGCCAGAAAGAGTTTCTGTCATAGAAGTGACCCACTGTGGTATGCATGTTATGGGTGTAAGGCATGAACTGATAAGCAAGACGACTCCCTGCCCCCGTTGTAAAGCCGGCAGAATAAAGTGAGAGGAATTTCTAGGCTGGAAAGAAACAGTGTCATGGAAATCACATAGAATTCTGTCAAAGGAAAGTAAAATAAAGTGCATGGCGATGTTCCTGTATCCTCCGAGATTTGGATGAAAGAAAACAAGTTGCCACGCTGGTTTGCTATTCAGCCAAGAACGTGTTTAAATGGAAACTGAGAGTTTTACCATACTTACCCAAACAGTTATTAAATTTTAGCAATGTATCACAGTCTGACTCACTTTTAGGCATTTTCTTCCACATGCTCGTAACCTTACTGAAGAAGAAATTATGTGTTTCATTTGAGCTGAAATATTCTAGTTGTTTTATGACCATAAGAACATAACCTGTCTCCCTCTACACCACCAAAGTGTCAAACTCCTACTCACTTATTTTCCCCAGGGACCTGTTACCGCACTGGCAACGTTTGTCCCATAATCCTATTTTTACCATTAACCCTTATGGATCATTTTTTGTAATGATCTATTTTTGCTCTTGGTCATATATTTCATTTGGACTTCTTTCTCCCTCTCGATATATTTTTCCCCATGGACCAATTTCCCCCATGAATTTAATTTCCAAACAGACATATTTTACGTACTTCCCCAAGGGCCCATTTTTCCATGTGCCAATTTTTCATCAGTGACCTATTCTCCTCCATTTATGAAGCTATTTCCTCCAAATAACGAAACACGGAATCCCCACGAGGACATATATTCTCCCACAGATCTACGAGTATTTCCTCCATAGACTTGATTTTACCCATGCGGCCTATGTTCCTACTTGGATCCATTTCCCTAGGACCTCACCATGCACCTAGTTTTCCAGTGAATCAGTTTTTCCCCGTAGTCCTACTAATCTTTTGGACATGTTCCCCATGGATTTATTTTGCCACCACCCATCCACCCACTCATTCCCACAGCCTCGCTCAATGTAGTCTGTCTCAGAAGTAAGACGATACCCAGCAAGTTGCCTTCATCCCACACTTGCCCAGCTGACCAAGCTTCCGACGGCTGTGCTTTCGGCGCTCATTACACCCACTATTTTTTGTTTTCAACGATTCAGTGAATAGCATATCTGTGTGTATAAGTTTCTTGAACGAATTGGCCCCGTGTAAGGTGTGCGAATCCAGCTTGTATGCTGTAGTTTATGTGCATATTAGCCCTTCAGGTGTGGCGGTGTGCATGCACTTTGCTGCTTTCCCTGAACACGCAAAATCCCCTCAGTCACTAATATTCCGAGTGCTTAATTTTCCAGAAATTTTGCTGGTATTTTCTCTAGTCCCGTGTTCGTGCTTGTTTTCAGTGTGTTAATCAATATGTGTACTGCACTATGTTATTTTGAAGGGGAATACTTTTTTATTTAGAACTATCTCTTTGTTTATATAAAAGTGCAGACCCCAAAAATCGCATGCGCCAACAAATTAGCCTCGCAAAAGTTTAGAACGTTAGGCGTAGTTTTCACCAGCCATGACGAAGTATGCACGCTGTGAGATGAATTATAAACACTGTGGGGGACGTGGGGAGGGAAAACCACCACAGTTAGGTTGCCGTGTATGTGTAGTGTCATCCCGGGAGGCTGCTGCTAAGGTCGCTCTAACGGTTGTGACAAGTTCCCTTTTATCATAGTCACAGCTGTGGTTAATTAATTGTTATGAAAAGCCATTCTGCTTTTATCATGACTTATTTTTCGTTCAGTATTCAGTATTACAGATGAGTGGTGAGTTGGCTTATTATTATAGCCTTCCGGCTTCTAGCGTTTGCAATTTCTTTGACTCTCCTTTATGTGCAAAACCTTTGTTCCTAAATGACTCTTAAACTAAGGAAATCAACCACAACCTCTTCACTTTAGACAGACATGAATCTCATACACATCCTCAAAAGTCTCCTTCTTTAACCAATCACTTTTACTGGAAAGACACCCCCTAATGCTGACTTCCCTTCAAAAAAAAAAAAATAATAATAATAATACTTTTTCTGAACGTAGGGTACAAGCAAAGGTATCTCATAAACTCGATGCCTTAAATATATTCACAGACACTACGATCAAACAACGGAATGAATCCCTGAAAACATCTTACTAAAAGTCCAAAGGAATAATACTGAGCTCAAGCAGGCTCCCCACATTAACCGCAAGAAGAAAAAAAATCTCTAAAAACAAAATCTTAAGATGAATAAAAGGATGCGCAAAGACCACAAACACTGATCATTTACATTAAGCAACAAATATTACCTCCAGTCAAGACTATTATAGTACGAGATCATCAAGTTCCTTCTTCCAGCTAACGATCTACTCCACACATGTAACTTTACGTTACTTAAGTAAAATAGCATCCCCCCCAACACGACAAAGAATGACTCAGTAATGTCCCTTCTCCTCCACCCAAACTGCACTTTAAAAACACATACAGGAACACTTAGCCATCATAGCCATTCAAAAAATCCAGTCATACACCATCCTCCTTTCATGACCAGACCCTTATCCTTCAACACTATCTAAATCTAAACTACGATTCGGTCACTACCCTTCCCTGCTTTATTACCAACACAAAATACTAGTACAACGCACAGGCAATCGACTACGCCCACACGGCAGTGAATCCACCAACACCATAACACATTTACCCAGCCCTTTCACCTCACTATCAAACACAGACAACTACATAACCTCAACAAAAGACCTAGAGGGCCTGGATGAAGTGGTTCACTGAGTTAACATCCAGACGAGGCTGGGGTTGCAACAACAACAGCAACAAACTTCATTTAAGATATATTCTGCATTTACAATCTTGATGTAGGTGTTCAGACTCTTTCATCCAGTTCTATCTCCCGTTTCAGATCTTTATTATCATAATTATTCAAATATCTTTTTAAGAGGGTGTCGCTGTATGCTGTCGGCTATAGTACAACGTGTCTTATGAACCAGTGGTCTATGCTGCCTTTTTCATGTTTCTTTTTCAAAGAAGTTTACTATATATTTTGCTTTTGTAATTCTACCATTGAAATTGGTCCCTTCCACCTTTACGTTGGTGCACATGCGGACTAAAGGTGAACTGGAGTTCGAAATTTGTTCAGGTATGTTTCTATCTATCTATCTATAGTCAGGCGCCATAGTCCCGTAAGGGGTGGCTGTTTGCCTTCAAGTTAGTTGTTGTCACGTAGGGAACACATATGGGTTAGCAATATGGTTACCACCCAGCGTTGTAAATGGTTTCTTGGCTTACAGGAAACCATGTGGCTTGTCACGCAATGCAAAGCCACCTGAAAAGGAGAGAAGAGCAATAAAAAGTGGCAGGAAAGATGAGAGAAATAAGACAGGAGGGCAGACACAGAAAAGAATGATAAAGGTGAAGGAGGTAGTCAAGTGAGTGGATGATGGTCGCCACCACCTACCTACTACCATCTGTTTCTTGGCTGTAGAATATTTGTGACATGAATTTTGAGAGCCTTGTATTTTTCAGTGTGGTTTTGTATGACTGTCTTGTGTGTTAAGCAGTGAAATGATCACTACATTTCTAATCGATAACACTAGACTGAGATAACATATTCCCAAAGTTTCATATAATTCGGCCATAAATGTTAGCCACGTTCACTTTCATTTTAGTTCTTTTTTGTTTATTTGATCATAGCCGTTCAAGGCTTGTAATGCTTATCTCTTACATGGTGTTATGATCTTTTTCTTGTAGCCAATTTTCATTTCAGGGATGTTAGTTTCAGTATTTGGTTCCACTGTTTCTCAAAATGTTGCATCATCCGATGGCATATGGTTTCATAGTACATGTCTTTGTTCTTGTCATGTGTACCTCAATTCTAAGTCCTTTGATGTCAAGTAATAAATTTTTAAAAGACAAGTTAGTCTACTACTACTGCTACTACTACTACTACTACGACGACGACGACTACCACTGCTACTACTACTATTATTCAATCGTCTCTCCCTGATCTTTTACGAACACTAACAACCGTAAGCTTTTCTATAAAAATTTCTGTATTTTATACATCCGAGTGAAATGATTCTTTTGAAATTCAAATAATTTATTCAATAAAACTTTAATTTCTGAAAGCAGACGGACTTATTATATGGCAATCATGTGAATTAGATTAATTAATTAATTAATTAATGTACAATTCGTGAGTCGATTGACTTCAACTGGCTTCTCTCGATACGAACTGCATTTTATGACAAGCTGAAAATGAATGTTAAAAAATATACACTTTTTTTTTTTTTTTTTTTTTCGAACCCATGTTGTTTGCAGACATTTTAGCCTAACTTTGTTTCATCTTCACAACAGGTTAATAATTTTCTCATGTCTTCTTGGTAACAGATGCATAAAACTCTCGGCAACATCTTTAGATCCTTGGAGTCATGCTTTCATAAGAGATTATCCTGCCGCAGTGTTCCACAAACAATGTAGTAAACTCCTCCGTCTGAACTTCCCCTTTTAAAACGTCGCATGTGAACTGTTTCCTGACTGTCCAGAGCACTGATGGGACTCCGAGCACTGAAACTCATTTTGTAAATCACAGACCGTGTTAGGAAACAATCTGAAACTGTACTGGCCAGCAGCGAGGCTTGTGAAGGTGTTTGTTTGGGTCAAGGTGTTTTCGTGTGTTGCTAGGGTGGGTGGCTTTCGTTGATAATACTGCATCTGGTAACCTAGGATGCCCATGACTTCAAATCCTTTGTTGATAGTAGTATGCCTTAGCTGAAATGAGTGAACATTGATGCGTCGTACGGGTTAGTCTCAACATCACTGCAGCTACGAAGTGTATGGTCTTCAAATAAAATGTCGACTCCTTTCCTTTTCGATACATTGTGAGACTATGGACAAAGCTCTTTGAACAGAAACTGTTGGCACATTCTTAATGTTACTAAGTTTGCAGTCCTTGTATGTAAGAGTTACCAGAGATCAGTCAGACACATACTTTAATTGTTCCGAAACATCATGACCCTTATTTTGTTAAATATATGATACAGGAAAGTTGTAAATTATATCAGTGGAAGTAACCTGGTGTATAATTACTTTTCTCCTGGAAAACTGTGACGCATGAAACGACATCGTCTTGTCTCATGCTTTAGAAAATTTTCATTGATTCATTTGTCATAAAGACTTTGTAGTTACTTGTAGAGAAGTATATTTTAGACTTGTGGTCGAGCGGCTTTTATATCTTGTAGTAGTTTCCCCACCAGATGTCATGTAGTGACAGGAGAGGTAAAGAATAGTATGGGACTATTTTTATTTGTCTTGGAAATATTAAACAGGTATAATTGTATAAGTCCCGGGTAGCTACCTCCCTGTCTCGCTATCTCTCTCTCTTTCTGTTCTAAGGCTAATCTCCGTCTCGACCTCTCTCTAGGGTCGCTTGTCTCCTTCTAAACTCTCTTTCCTAAAATCTGGTGTAGTAAGGATGTGTCACGTATGTTCCTCATGGCAACCAGACCTTTCTCACGAGAGGACTGCTGACAGCTAACTGCATCATCTCCTTACTGGCCGCTGTCGTCAGCTTTCCTCCGTGTAAGCATGTTTAGCGCTGCTCGCTTCTCGCAAACACAACACCTTCTCATCATTTGACTTCCTGCTTCTATCTGTCTCTCTATCTATCTATTTATCTATCTATTATGTAGTCCTATATTTGCTCGGCCGCGCGAAAATGGCGTACCATCGACATTTAATAGTTATAATATATTAATACATACTACATACACATTATAATGAACTTATAAGCTAATTAAGTGAAATACATAATATTGTAAAGTAACATAATTGTATGAATATTGTATACATATATTATTCATAGTAAATAGTGATTATTCAGTAATATTACATTTTAAATAAGTTGAATACATATTGGAATAAATGCATTAAAGTGAATTATTTAACTGTAATACAGTATGTACTTGGGTTATTATAGTGAAATGCATACATGCAAGAATAAAAATAGTTTAAAATTAAGATTATTGTAAGAGTTATTAATATTTCATTCAAAGATAATGGTACTGGTTTGTCATATATGGGTCATTCTTCTTTGTGTTATTATTATTATTATTATTATTTTTTTATATATAATTAATACTATATACAAAATATATACACTTCATTCAGGGTGGTTAACTGTGATGTTAACTCTCCCCCCACTAAACAATGACTCCAAATTAGCAATTCTTGCATGCATTCTGTGCATAGCCAACAGCAATACTGCAACTACAATGCAGATAATTATAAAGACAGAAGGTGCTTGGCTATACACATAATATGGGTTGAACATACTCAAACTCAAATCTTCCCAGGGCTTCATTGTTTCATTGATTAGCTGCATAGTTTCAAACTTAGGTGAAGTCAGCTTAATACTTGTGCTCATGTTTAAGTTCATATCAGGCAGTGGGTGGAAATGTTTGTGTGTATGGTTGATAATGGCGTAGTGATTGATGGTGGAAAAAGTAGACATGGATGGTGTAAATACCGCACAGTAGTCTGGTGCTATGTATAATTCTGAGGCTGATGTATGAGATGGTGGTATATCTGGACAGACTATGTAAACTGATGTGTTATGAGGGAAATAAAAAACTGCGAGTGTCCAATGCGTTGATGGTGTACAAGTTTATCTGGAGCAAAAGTGAAGTTGCAATGATGATGAATATTGTTATTGCTGATGACAGCCATTTCACAAGGGACCGTATCAGTAGGCTGAAACGTGAAAATGTACGCAGGACAAAGATGAACAGCATGTAAGGATGTGCGGCACTTTCGCTCAATCGTTGACTCACTTGCGAAAGTGACAGTGTCTCGTCTCTTGGAGACCATGATGAGTTCGGTGTCTGTGTTGATGTTGATGATGACTAAAGTGTTGTTGTTTCTATAGGGGAAGGGGTGTATTTGGTATACTGTGAACAGGTCTTCTGTGATGAATGGTACATGAACTATCACTGATGTTGGTGTTAGTGTTGCTTCCAAGTACGGGTAATATTGCATAAATTCCCTACTGCGGAACAATGGCTTCAATTTATGTTTATGTATGCCTTGACTAACTATCTGACGTAGCTCATGAACTGGGAGTAAGTCATTCGTGATCTTGCCATCACCAGCATTCGAAATTCCTTGCATAAGTGCCCTGAAATGATCTCTAGTGTTCTCTAATTGTAGTAGAATCGTTGTCAATATGTTCTGTGATGATGGAGAAGTGCTGGAAAAGAGTAACGTTGCCCTCCAAGTCATTTATTTTATCTATACTCTCGAGAGCTACGTTTTTCTGCTTGTTTCAGATTTTTCACAATTGTTTTCATTGCCGAGTTCTGTCCTGTGATGAATTTATCTTGGTATGTTAGTACCTGAGCTATCTTATTAAATTTTTTGTTTATTTCTTTAAGGTCATCCTCTGTAGCCAATCCAAAGATGTTCCCAAGAATTGCGCCGCCCAGATCGAACAAACCGCGCTTTTGGCGAGTACGTGTGATGTTGTTCCTGTCGCTCAGCACCTCTGTTCCATAAGATGGGAGATCTTGGATCATGACGAGCATAGTTGACTTCGCCTGTTCTAGTTTCCATTTCGCTAACTTCACCATTTCATCCACTTCCTTGGTGATATGTGATTGTGAAACATAATTCCCTATCTTGAAGTCCAGAGTTCGCATCGGCGTCGCAAGTCTTTCTATATAAGTAGGTAAGTCATACAAGTAATCTAGACTTATTTCAGTACTCATGACGTCCTTGACGATTGTAGTCGTGGCCGTTGGAGCTATGAGGCATCCTTGTCGTACTATATGCTTGGGGTCTAGGTGCGCATATACTCTTGCTATGTATAGGAGAATCCATAGCATAAGTCCCTTCATCGTAACCTACCGAAAAAAAAAAAATCTATTAATTTCCTATAAAGCTGTGGTTGATGATAGTGATGATGTGCGTTACGGTTGGCTGTTATTTCATTTATAGAAGGAGTTTAAATCGATATTTAATTCTCGTAAATGATGTACTGTAGATTTCATTGGAATAGTTGCACCTATATTCGATTGTTTGGTATATGACCTTAATTTCTTTTTGTAATCATTGTTGTGTTCTTGCTTTGTTTCTTGAGTTACGTTCACCTGTTCGGTTGTATCCGAGGCTGAATAATTATGTGATAATTCCCTTGAAACTCGTTTTAAATGGTCAATATGAACTTGTTTTTCCTCGCCACTTGAAAGTGACTTAATTAAAACTTTGTTTGCTTTTATGTTAATTACTCTGTATGGGCCCTCAAATTTAGGGGATAATTTATTGTCTCTCGTATGAATGACTCCGTAAACAATGTCTCCTAAGCTGATAGGTGAATCTTTTGCCTTCCTGTTAAATGCCTCCGTCATTTCTTCCTTGGACATCGTTAATTGTTTTTGCACTCTTTTGTGAATGTCCTGGAATTCACGTAAACGGAGTTTAGAGTAATCATCGTAATTGTATATAGGCATGCTGTCACCTTCTAGGAGCTCATATGGTAATTTTTTATCTGTGCCATATATAATGAAATGTGGTGTGTCACCAATGGATTTATTTATAGACCCATTAATGGAGGCCTCTACTCTGGGAATCCAATCATCCCAGCTTGCATAATTTTCACTGAGAATGTGTCGTAGCACATCTAATACCTTTTTATTTTGTCTCTCTACCAACCCATTCGATGCTGGGTGATAGGCCAAAACGTTAACCTTTTTAATGTTGTATTGTTTACATATTTCTTGTAAGATCTCAGAATTAAATTCTCCTCCATTATCACTTATTAATACCTTTGGGGTAGTAAAGCGACATATTACATTATCTGTTATTGCCTTTGCTACTGTCTCTGCTGTCTTATCTTTAATTGGAGCTAAAATGACATAACGGGAAAAATGATCCGTTGCTAAGAATAAGTATAGGTTATTATTGTATGATAATGGCATCTTGAGTAAATCAACAGCGACAACGTCCCATGGTTGATGTGGTACTGGGTAATTACCCATCGGTGCAGGTGTGATTGGGTATCCTTTGTGTTTCGCACATGATTCGCATCTGTCTATATGATTGTGTATATCTCTTCGTAATGAAGGCCAGTAATATAATAGCTGGGCTTGGTTGAATGTCTTATCCTTTCCAGGGTGTCCTGCATGTGGGCTGTCGTGTATCATTCGTAATACTTGGGGTATCATGTCATTAGGTACTACCAACT
The DNA here is from genome assembly GCF_032717465.1 of Coenobita brevimanus. Taxonomy (NCBI): domain Eukaryota; kingdom Metazoa; phylum Arthropoda; class Malacostraca; order Decapoda; family Coenobitidae; genus Coenobita; species Coenobita brevimanus. The sequence continues at coordinate 16,696,934 of NC_137043.1, read as the reverse complement.
GGTTAGTATTTCTTTGGCGTTTTGGTTGTTTAGAGTTAATTTTGTATAATGTATTATTGACCATTGTGAATTGTTCAAGTGGGACATGCAGTTTGGGTAATTGTATGTCATCTCCACTTTCTAACTTGTATATTACTTTTGACCATACTGGGTCAAGTCTTTGTGCCTTTGCGATATCCTCGTGGTTTGGGATATTTCCTTTGAGATCTAACGCCGCGACCTGAATTGTGTTCGGGTTCCTAGATAATGCGTCAGCTACTATATTAATTTTACCTTGTATATAATGTATTTGTACATTGTAGTTTTCAACTGTACATTTCCATCTTGCTCTCCTCCCAGAAAGGAGTTTTTCTTTAAACATACCCACCAGTGGTTTATGGTCGGTGAATAAGTGTATTTCGTAACCATATACCAAATCTCGAAACTTTTGTAATGCAAAAATCACTGCAAGTGCCTCTAAGTCTGTAGTGCTATAATTTTTCTCCGCACCTCTTGTTTGTCTGCTGGCAAATGCAATTGGTTGATTCTTTCCTCTTTTATCTTCCTGCATCAGTACAGCCCCTAATCCTTTAACTGATGCGTCTGTACAAATAAGAAATGATTTCGTGTAATTCGGATATGCTAAACAAGGTGCATTTGTTAGTTTAATTTTTAGATTGTTAAATGCCCTTTTTGTTCTTCTTCCCATTGGAATACAGCATCTTTTTTGAGTAGTTGGAATAGAGGGAAGGCTATATGAGAGAACTGTGGTACGAAGGACCTATAGTACCCAGCCAGACCTAAAAATTGTCTAACTTCGTCAGTCGTAGTGGGTTCAGGAAAATCTCTCACTGCCTGTATTTTGTCATCAGTGGTGTGAATACCATCAGAACTTAATTTGTGGCCTAAGAAATTTATTTCCTTAAAGCAAAATTTGCATTTAGAAAGTTTAATTTTTAATCCAGCATCACTAAGCTTTTGTAAGAGTAAGTCTAATTTCCTGAGATGATCCTTAATATTCTTCGTTGCGATAATAATATCGTCAAGATAAACAAATATTCCTTGTCCTAAAATTCCGGACAATACGTAATTCATAAGACGCTGGAACGTACCGGGGGCTGTCCTCAGTCCCATTGACATTCTTGTATATTGATAATGGCCTCTGTTTGTTGAAAAGGCAGTGTATTTACGTGACTCCTGAGATACCGGAATCTGATAGTATCCGTTTAGGAGATCGATGGTCGAGAATATATTATTCTCAGGACCAATATTCTGTAGAACATCACTTAGCAATGGCATGGGAAATCTGTCTGGGATTGTGTGATTATTTAGTTTACGGTAATCTACTACCGCACGCATTTCTCCATTTCTCTTGGGCACAAAGAAAAGGGGAGCGTTCCACGGAGAAACTGAAGGCTCAATAATTCCAAGCTTTAACATTTCATCGACATACTGATTTGCAAGTGTACGTTGGGAGTGTGGTATGCGATAAGCTGGTACGAAAATTGGTGGTGTTTCTGGGTGCACATTAATCATGTGATTAATCAAGTTAGTACACCCTAATTGTTCTCCGGGCAAGGCTACGGTGTCCCTGTGTGTTTCCAGCAGGGTTAACAAATCATTTTCTTCGTCAAATTCACCTGAGTGAATTAAATTCTCTTTATTCTTTCTCTATCCGTAGATTTTGATCTCACCTGTTACTCCACCAATATTTATTTCCTTCACAGGGGCGAAACATTTTTCAATATTAACTATGCAAGTTCCCTTCTTCAACTGGAACTTCCCCATTCATGTGATTAATAATGAATATCTGAGTTAGCCCTTCGTCGTTCGTATGACATAATGCGTTTTCTACTGACAATCCTTTTACTTTACATAATTCTTCTAAGACAAGAACAGTACTATTCCGTAATTTGCTCTTTATGGTAACCTTCATGTATGAATTAGGTGGTATAACCAAATCATTAGTGAGATGGGCTGGAAAAAATTGATAAATCAGTACTGTTATCTGGGTCACTAATTCTGGAGGATGGGGTTGCTGGTGTAAGTGGATCTATACACTCATCTGTTTGTGTATGTTTGTTAAAGCCTTTAATATTACCAATTCTTTTTGGCTCTCTTCTACCAATCGGTGAGGGCTCTAAAAGTATTTCCTCTATAAATTCATTATCAAAGTCTATTCCATTCATTTGTGGGAGTATAGTTATGTTCTCAGTTCTCATGGATCTTAAGCCCAGTAACATATGAGCTTTAATTGCTAAGTTTTCAACGATATAGAACAATGCAGAGAATGGTCTTGTACTTTCTGTGAAACTGAGATTTAATCTTATCATACCTTTTACTGTAATCTCTTGACCATCTACTGTGTTTAATTCTAAATCAGCTTCATCCAGAAAAGTTACTTTCTTTTTATTTTTAAGAATTCTATTTAGTTCTTCATGTGTTATTAAGTTCACTGGAGAGCCTGTATCTAAAAATAAGGAAACGTTTTGATCCTCACATACAGCTGGTATCAAGATACACTCATTTCCCAACATGCCTCCTATGTGAAGTTTAACCTTGTTCTTCTTTACGTTTGTTCGTTTTTTTGTCATGACTTGGTCTTCCCCCGATTTGAACATAGACACAATTTTTTCTACTGTTTTGCAATCACTAGTCCAGTGCCCTTGGTATCTATGATGCCTACAGTAAGGACCAAATCCTTGTGTCTTTTGATTATCCTCTTTTGCCTTGATAAAGCATTCATACCTTGTGTGTCCTGGTTTTGCACAGTAATGACACAGAATGGACCTATCCCTTGACTGTGACCTACGAGGTGATTTCCCATAAAAAGTGTTGTTTATGGCGCGAGACCTGCTCGGGCTGCGCGAAAACTTATGAAACTGCCTGTAGGAAGGCGTGTGGGAACGAGGTCTAGGCGTCTTTGTTTGTTTGGGCTGCCTCATTTCAGGTCGCGATCGATTTTGTTCTCTGTTTGGGGTCGGTGTTGATGTTTTCACAGCTGATACTGTCTCAGGTACCCTGATTCTACCAGAATGTGCATGTGTGTCGACCACACCTGCTTTACTGCACTGCATCTCCACCTCGTTCATTAAGTCTAGTAAGCACATTCCAGGGATGTACGCGATTGTTTTGGCGATCTTAAGGGTTCTATCAGGTAATTTACACAAGGCAGCTACATAACCAATGATGTCCATGACGAGGTCTGGGGACATCTTTCCATCATCTGTTATCCACTTAGAATTCTCCAGAGTAGCTAATAGGGTTCTCTTGATTGTGGAGACATCAGCAGTTATTTCACTGAGCACATGGTTTGTAGTGTGCTCCCTTACAAGATCTACAATTTTATGTAATTCTGGAATTATACCTGGCAAGAAGTTCATACCTCCAGAAAATTTCTTCAGAAATTCAGTTTTAAATTCATCATATGTCCTAGCACGATGTAGCTTATCGGAGCGCAATAAATTGCTTGCTGGACATCTTTCCTGGCTTATGCAAGATGAAAAAATAGCAATTTTCTCTTGTTCATCTAGTATGTGGCGCTTGATGAACATTTGTTCGCACTGACTGATTAATGAAATGACATCAATGCGATCCTTGTCTGTGCCAGAGAATTTTGGGGCAGTCTTATCCTCGTGATACACAAAAACGTGAGGTGTGGTTTTTAGATCAGCAGTATTTGGTTCTTGATTCATATTTAATGATTGCCCTGTTAATTCAACTTGTACGAGTTTATCGTTATGTGAGGGAATGGTAGAATATGTATGACCGGACCGGTGAACCCTGTTAAGTATATTGGCATACGTATTCAAGGCAGCCGCAAAGTCGATACTCTCAACATCTGAAGGGGTTTCCCACTCATCATCCGAAACTCCCGTATTTGTTTCCTTATCTATAACGTGTGGTGTGGGTTGTACAATGGGTGGGTTGTCTCTTAATTGTGAGTCTGATGTTGTGGCAATTTGTGTGTCATCTGGTATTAACGTGGGTGGTGGCGAAAATATTCCTGTCATTAAGATATGATGTTATGAAATACGCCTCTTGTTTATTTATGTCCTAGCAAACTAGATGATTAAATAAGTTGAATATAGCTAATTTTAGCACTGAGAAGAAATGAGCAAGTATAATTTTACCCACTTGATACAGATCGTAGAGGTGTGTCGATACAAAAGTCGATCTCGGAAGAAAATACAGGTTTGATTGAAGATCTCTTGATAATTCTAGTGGTGTGTTGATGGACGATATTACTCAGGAAACTCCATGGCCTGGTATTTGTAGTGGTTAACGGCTGTCCCAGGCAAACCTCAACATAGAACGTCGAATTTCCAACTTAACTGTGAAAATAAGTGAATATGAGTAGGAGCTATGTGAATAATGAGTAATGAGTAGTGGGTGAGAAGTGCCTGGTGTCAGTCACACGTTGCTTGGCATGGCAGACTTCGCGTTGTGATGTCATCTCAGCACATGGTGACGTCGGCTTCCCACACTGGTAGCTGTGGTGAGTGAATGAGTAGCGATGAGTAACTTGAGTGAAGATGAGTTGTGAGTCGTGTCTCACTCTTCGTTTGTTTGTTCCCTTTATTCTATGTGGAAGTTTTCTCGGTCCTTTCTCTAGTGATTTACTCGTTGTGGGATGAAGACTGCCGCTACTTGTAGGTGCGTGTAGAAGATTATACAGACGACGTAGAGTTGTTAATTGTAGTTGATTGTAGATGGCTGTAGACTTTGTAGAACTGAAGCTAACCTTGTAGTCTCGGTTGCTTTTGTAGAAATTTGCTTTTAATTCGGAGACGATGTCCGCAGATTTGCTGGTTTGTCGTTAAGCTACTTGCAAGGCGTCGAGTGATCTCTTGACCTCTGCATCAGCGTAATGATCTGGGAGACGGAGGGGGCATGATGGAGAGAATACTGTCAGGATCTTATATTTTTGGTTCTTTTCAATCTTGATATTTTGTAGGAGTTTAATGTTGATTCGTAGACGAGGTTCGTATACGTTCGCTGCTACCAAATGTCATAAAGATTTTGTAGTTACTTGTAGAGAAGTATATTTTAGACTTGTGGTCGAGCGGCTTTTATATCTTGTAGTAGTTTCCCCACCAGATGTCATGTAGTGACAGGAGAGGTAAAGAATAGTATGGGACTATTTTTATTTGTCTTGGAAATATTAAACAGGTATAATTGTATAAGTCCCGGGTAGCTACCTCCCTGTCTCGCTATCTCTCTCTCTTTCTGTTCTAAGGCTAATCTCCGTCTCGACCTCTCTCTAGGGTCGCTTGTCTCCTTCTAAACTCTCTTTCCTAAAATCTGGTGTAGTAAGGATGTGTCACGTATGTTCCTCATGGCAACCAGACCTTTCTCACGAGAGGACTGCTGACAGCTAACTGCATCATCTCCTTACTGGCCGCTGTCGTCAGCTTTCCTCCGTGTAAGCATGTTTAGCGCTGCTCGCTTCTCGCAAACACAACACCTTCTCATCATTTGACTTCCTGCTTCTATCTGTCTCTCTATCTATCTATTTATCTATCTATTATGTAGTCCTATACATTCACTTTAGGTAGAATAATACCAATTTGCAGTAAATCACAGCCATTGTACTGTGAGATAACATTATAAATCACCATTATGTACTACGAAATGAATGCAATATTGGAACATTTTGATTTTATAACGTTCAAGGCAGTTCAAGAGTAAACTGTTCATGGGCACAGTGTAACGTTATACCCCAACGCTGAAGCCCATTTACCAAAATGGACATTATCTATTGTGCATAAATCAGTCGGGTTAAAGTGTAGCCATAGTGGATTTGGATATAGTATAAAAGGCACCGTGGCTTAATATATAATGTAACAGTCGTGCAGAGATTATCAGTTTCACGAAAACAAAGGAGCAGACCACTGTCAGAAAGACCAGCCAAATCGAGCGCCTCATGCGTGTCTTGTGTACAACGAGTCGGGGGGTGGAGCGAATATATATATATATATATATATATATATATATTGCCAGACGCCTCAATCCCGTTTGGGGTGGCCACAAACAAATCGCCTCCAAGTCGCCCTGTCCCCCGCCATTTCACTGCCCTGCTCCCAACTCACACCCCCCTCTCTCATATACCTCTCCACCCCATCCCTCCATCTCATCCTCGGCCTCCCCCTCCCTCTTCCCCCCTCCACCTCACTCACATACACTCTCTTCGTCAGTCTTTCGCCCTCCATCCTCTCCACATGGCCTGGGGGTAGGGGGGTTTTCAAGAATACTCCCCCAGTATCCCTGCTTGTCGTAAAAGGCGACTAAAAGGGTTGGCGGAGGGTTAGTGCCCCTCCCCGGAAAACAACTAACTAAAAAAACAAACAAGAAGCCTCGGATATATATATATATATATATATATATATATATATATTGTTACGGAACAGAGAGAGATAATGAACACTTCAAGTGAGAATACTAAAATCACTACTGTCCCGCAAAATTCCAGGTTCAAAACAAAAGAGTTAGGTAAAATTACAAGTTAAAGTTTAATGCTCAAACTAACAACTAAACATTCAGGACTCATAAGGATAATGTAATGGCAAAAAACAGGTTAAATATATAGTTAACTGCAATAGCCTCTATTAACACGAAATTAGCAAGAGTAAATTTATCTAAGTCAGCCCTGATAAAATGAGAAAACCGGATAATGCTCAGTTAATGCAAGATATATTATTACAGATACAAAATATTATCAATAATGGGTGACATCAAAAAACTCCACACGAATCACAGAAACCTCACCAGGCCTACGAATTAACACCCCGTGCTACACAGTACAAGAAAAAATGTAATAACACTTATACTCAAATTACACAGCACCTAGATGGTTGGAGACTTCCTGAGCACTCACAAAAATAATAACAACTGTACAGGGGAGGACAGAGATGTGAACAGAATGAGGAGTAGATCTAAGTGGCATTTAATGCAGAGACTGAGCTCATTATATAGGGGCCGGCAGAGCTTGATACAACTTGTAAGAAGGACGCGCAAATGAAGCCATAGGGGACAAGGAGTTGACACTCCTGCTCTGAACAACAGAAAGAACGACTTACTCTACTATAAGGGAGGAGAAGGGGGGAGTGAGGTAGAACACGGAAGCTTGGTCACTATGGAAGCCACGAGGCGAATCGTGATCAAACATGCAGCATACTGTACGTTAGAATTATACAAAGGATGATGAAATCATAGGTTATGTAACAATATATATATATATATATATATATATATATATATAGATATATATATATATATATATATATATATATATATATTGTTACATAGCCTATGATTTCATCATCCTTTGTGTAATTCTAACATACAGTATGCTGCATGTTTGATCACGAGCGTGTTTTACCTCACTCCCCCTTCTACCCTTATAGTAGAGTAAGTCGTTCTTTCTGTTGTTCAGAGCAGGATTGTCAACTCTTTGTCCCCTATGGCTTCATTTGCGCGTCCTTCTTACAAGTTGTATCAAGCTCTGCCGGCCCCTATATAATGAGCTCAGTCTCTACATTAATTGCCACTTAGATCTACTCCTCAATTTGTTCACATCTCTGTCCTCCCCTGTACAGTTGTTATTATTGTGAGTGCTCAGGAAGTCTCCAACCATCTAGCAGCTGTGTAATTTGAGTATAAGTTTTATTGCATTTTTTCTTGTACTGTATAGCATGGGGTGTTAATTCGTAGGCCTAGTAAGGTTTTTGTGATTCATGTGTTTTGATGTCAGTCATTTTTGATAATATTTTGTATCTGTAATGATATATCTTGCATTAACTGAGCATTATCCGGTGTTCTCATTTTATCAGGGCTGACTTAGGTAAATTTACTCTTGCTAATTTCGTGTTAATAGAGGCTATTGCAGTTAACCATATATTTAACCTGTTTTTTTGCCATTACATTATCCTTATGAGTCCTGAATGTTTAGTTGTTAGTTTGAGCATTAAACTTTAACTTATAATTTTACCTAACTCTTTTGTTTTGAACCTGGAACTTTGCGGGACAGTTTTCTCTGTTCCGTAACATAAATTTGGCGACCTCACCAGGATATTCAGGATATTATCATAAGGATATTGCTTGATATTTTGTGACTGTGATTTTATTCATGATGTCTACTATTACTACGCTTGATGAAGCCAAAGATTTTTTGTCAAATGTGCAAACAGTGTGTGATGTAGAAAACAGAACAAAGAATGTACTCAAGCTTGTTGCTCAACAATTGGGAATTGCTGTTCACTCTCATCATTCTAAAGATCAAATTGTTGACATGATTAATGAAAGCTTGTTTGATGTAACTCCTCCAAATGAGCAAACGCAGATTGAAATAGCTAAGTTACAGCTAGCTCTGCAGGAGGCTCGTGTTAAGGAGGCTGAGTTTCAGGCACCTGCTAAGGAGGCTGAGTCTCAGGCTCGTATTCAGGAGGCACAGATACAGGCTCAAGCACAAATTGAACTAGCTAGGATTCAGGCAGACCATGAGTATCGCATGAAACAAGATGGAACTGGATCGTCTAGTTCTGATGATTTTGATGTGGCTAAAAATGTTAAACTTGTCCCTCCTTTTAATGAATCTGATTTAACAAAGTATTTTCAGTTGTTTGAGAGGGTAGCTACAGGTTTTAATTGGCCCAAAGAGTATTGGCCAGTACTCCTTCAAACTGTTCTCACCGGTAAAGCTCAAGTAACTTATGCATCTTTGCCTCAGGATCAATCTGATAATTATGATGTGGTTAAGAGCTTGATTTTTAAGGCCTATGAGCTTGTTCCTGAAGCCTATAGAGTAAATTTTAGGACAACTTATAAGCAAGATAAGCAATCCCATGTTGAGTATGCAAAAATCAAAGAAGATCTGTTAGAGCAGTGGTTAAATTCTAAGAATGTGGATTCTGATTTTGATAAATTTAAGCAGATGATTTTGCTAGAGGACTTCAAAAGGTGTATTAATAAAGATGTAAGCCTATATCTGGATGAGAGAAGAACAGATAATTTGTCTGATGCTGCAGTTTTAGCTGATGAATATGTTCTCACTCACAAGAGATATTCTAAAGAAAAAAGGAAAACTGAGAGTAAGTACGTTGCCTCTACTCAGAGTACAGGTAACAGGAAAGAGAATAAAGATGATGTTTCTCAGGAAGTAAATACCAGCTTCACCTCTAGATTTCAGAAAAGTAAATGTACTTATTGTAGTAAGCTTGGTCATACTACGGAGAAATGTTTCAGGAGACAGCGTGATGTGAACAAAAAGGAGTCTCTAAATATTCAGTCAATTGGCCTAGTGACCACCCTTGAGAGTTCCCAGAATTCTTTAACTGAGTTAACTGAACCTGCTTTGAGGGGTAAATTAAATCCTCATGATGAAGCTCCTCTTTTGAGCAGTAACGTGGGTGACACTCTCAAGAGTTCATGTGCTAAGTTCCTGTCTGATGGTTTTGTCAGTCCTCTGGACAGTAATGACAGGAAATTAGTTAAAATATATCGTGATACAGGTGCTTGCCAATTCTTTATGCTGACCAGTGTTCTAGGCTCTAATGTTAATTCCTCTGATGAAACTGTAATCTTACAAGGTGTAGGGAATAATTACTTCTCTGTCCCTCTGTGCAGAGTGAATTTAGAGTCTGGTTTTGTTAATGGTTCCGTTATGGTTGGGTTGGTTGAGACACTCCCAATGTCAGGTGTAACTTTCTTACTTGGAAATGATATTGGTGGAAGTCAAGTGTGTCCAGCTCCTCAGTTGTCTAGTGAGCCAGTGGCTGCGACCCAGGATTGTGATGTCCCTGATGTGTTCCCTGCATGTGCTGTCACTAGGGCTAAGTCTAAAGTTACTGGTGACTTAGAGGATAATGATGATGATGATGTTATCCTAGCTGACACTTTTCTTGCTAATTTGGACCACTCACCAGATGAGGCATTACCGCGTAGTGTTGATAATTTGTCTCGTCAAGAGTTGGTTGAGTTGCAGGTTGCTGACCCTGAGTTGAAAGATCTAGCTAACTCTGCTTGCAGTGAGGAAGAGTCAGCTGGTGCTTCTACTTGTTATTATATAAAGTCAGGAGTACTTATGAGGAAGTGGAGACCCCCAACAGCATCAGCTGACTGTGAATGGGTGGTTGTACATCAAGTTGTCATCCCTCGTGTTTGTAGGCAGGATATTATTAGAGTGGCTCATGATTCCAGTTTGGCAGGACACCTTGGCGTGAGGAAGACTGTGGCACGCATTTTGAAACACTTCTACTGGCCAGGTATCTTCAGGGATGTTTCCTGGTATTGTAAGTCTTGTCACACCTGTCAAGTTGTGGGGAAGTGTAATCAGACCGAAAAGGTTGCACCTCTAGTTCCCATTCCTCCTTTTGAGGCGCCATTCACCAGTGTGTTGGTGGATATTGTGGGCCCTCTTCCTAAGACTTCTTCAGGATTTTTTTATGTGTTGACCCTGATTGATATGGCTACTCATTATCCTGAAGCCATTCCACTTAGAAATATCTCAGCAAAGAACGTGGTTAAGGAAATGCTAGGGTTCTTCACCAAGTTTGGTCTGCCCAAGGAGGTACAGTCAGACTGGGGAAGTAATTTCATGTCAAATGTTTTCAAGCAGTCTCTGAAAGAGTTGGGCATCACCCAGATCACGTCTTCAGCTTAACATCCCCAGACCCAAGGAGCGTTGGAGAGATATCATCAAACACTCAAATCGATGCTCAAGAAATACTGTTTGGAACATTAGAAAGACTGGGATAAAGGTCTTCCATTCGTTGTATTTGCCACAAGAGAATCTCCAAATGAATCACTGGGCTTCTCACCCTTTGAACTACTGTTTGGCCATGAAGTAAGAGGACCCCTTAAGTTACTCAAGGAATGCTGGCTGTCGGAGGAAAATGACGTCAACCTGCTGGAGTATGTGATGAAGTTCAAAGAACGGCTGTCCACTGCTTTACAGCTGGCGAGAGAGAATTTAGGAGCTGCTCAGGAGAAGATGAAGACTTGGTATGATAAGAAGTCCAGGTTACGCCACTTTCAGCCAGGAGATCAGGTTTTGATTCTGCTACCGGTGCATGGGCAACCTCTTCAAGCCAAGTTTAGTGGTCCTTATTTCGTGGAGAAGAAACTCAGTGATGTCAACTATGTCATCGCCACACCAGATCATAGAAAGAACAAGCAACTTTGTCATATCAACATGCTCAAGTTATATCACAGGCGGGACGAAAATAACCCAGTCTGCACTGTAGCTGTTCCACCCAAGTCTGCAAGTGAAGTTCTCCCATGCAGCATGAGCCTGAGTGATAGTTTGGGGAAGAATCCTGATATCATGAATGATCTCCAGACTAAGCTTTCTCATCTAGCTCCCGAGGAAAGGCAGGAGTGTTTGGCATTACTGCAGGAGTACCCGCAAGTGTTCCGTGCCACTCCAGGAAGAACCACTGCGTTGATGCATGATGTCGATGTTGGAGACGCAAAGCCAATTAAACTGCCTCCTTACCGTGTGAACCCAGTGAAAGTTCCTATCATCGAGAAGAAGTTTGGCTACCTGTTGGACCACAAGATGATTGAGCCCTGTCAGAGCGAGTGGAGTTCTCCTGTCACTCTAGTCCCTAAGCCAGGTGGGTCACAGCAGCTTTGCATCGACTACAGACGTGTTAATCAGATAACCAAAAGAGACACTTACCCTCTCCCTCGTGTGGAAGATTGCATAGACAAGATCGGAAAGGCTAGGTACATAAGTAAGTTTGATTTGTTAAAGGGATACTGGCAAGTACCTATGACTGAACATGCTAGGGAGATCTCATGTTTTGTAACACTAGGAAAGACTTTTGCATGTTCTGTAATGCCATATGGTATGAAGAATGCACCAGCCACATTTCAGAAGCTCATGAATGTTGTAACAGAGGGTTTGGCAGGGTGTGTTGTTTATATTGATGATATAAACAGTGACAACTGGAAAGATCACCTATGCCATGTCAGTAAATTTCTTGAGTGTTTGGTTCAGGCTAATCTTGTAGCTAATTTATCAGTGTGAGTTTGGTCAAGCTAAAGTTCAGTACCTTGGGTACGTAATTGGTGATGGACATGTTGCACCACCAGCAGCTAAGGTTCAGGTTATAAGTGATCTTCCCAGACCTAAAAGTAGGAAAGAGCTACAAAGATTTTTGGGAATGGTAGGTTATTACAGGAGATTTGTTCTTAACTTTTCAATTCTTGTATCACCACTTACAGACCTACTGAGAAAGGGAGTTAAATTTGTCTGGACTGATAACTGTGAATCCTCTTTCAACAAACTTAAAGCTATCCTATTAAGTCAGCCAGTGCTCGCTACTCCAAATTTTGCTAAGTCTTTTAAGATGGCAGTTGACGCAAGTGATACAGGAGCTGGGGCTGTTTTACTGCAAGAGGATGATCAGGGTATTGAACACCCTGTATCTTATTACAGTAAGAAGTTCACTCCACCTCAAAAGAACTACTCAACTATTGAAAAAGAGCTTTCGGCCTTGATTTTGGGTTTACAGCATTTTTCATTTTATTTGTGTTCTGGTTTTGACCCCATAGTCATTTATACCGATCATAACCCACTGAAATTCCTTAGTAAGTTTAAAGATAACAATAAGAGATTGACAAGATGGAGTCTACTTCTTCAGGAGTATTCATTAGACATACAACATGTCAAGGGGAAAGAAAATGTTATTGCAGATTGCTTATCTAGACTTTAGACAGATTGTTTTAGAGTAATAAGAAAATTTCCTTTGTAAATTTCTTTTTTCTTTGTGAGGAGGTGTTACATAGCCTATGATTTCATCATCCTTTGTGCAATTCTAACGTACAGTATGCTGCATGTTTGATCACGAGTGTGTTCTACCTCACTCCCCCCTTCTACCATTATAGTAGAGTAAGTCGTTCTTTCTGTTGTTCAGAGCAGGATTGTCAACTCTTTGTCCCCTATGGCTTCATTTGCGCATCCCTCTTACAAGTTGTATCAAGCTCTGCCGGCCCCAATATAATGAGCTCAGTATCTATATTAATTGCCACTTAGATCTACTCCTCAATTTGTTCACATCTCTGTCCTCCCCTGTACAGATGTTATTATTGTGAGTGCTCAGGAAGTCTCCAACCATCTAGCAGCTGTGTAATTTGAGTATAAGTGTTATTGCATTTTTTCTTGTACTGTATACCATGGGTTGTTAATTCGTAGGCGTAGTGAGGTTTTTGTGATTCATGTGTTTTGATGTCAGTCATTTTTGATAATATTTTGTATCTGTAATAATATATCTTGCATTAACTGAGAATTATCCGGTGTTCTCATTTTATCAGGGCTGACTTAGATAAATTTACTTTTGCTAATTTCGTGTTAATAGAGGCTATTGCAGTTAACCATATATTTAACCTGTTTTTTTGCCATTACATTATCCTTATGAGTCCTGAATGTTTAGTTGTTAGTTTGAGCATTAAACTTTAACTTATAATTTTACCTAACTCTTTTGTCTGGAACTTTGCGGGACAGTTTTCTCTGTTCCGTAACTATATATATATATATATATATATATATATATATATATATTGCCAGAGGCCTGAATCCCGTTCTGGGTGGCCACAAACAAATCACCTCCACGTCGCCCTGTCCCCCGCCATTTCACTTCCCCGCTCCCAACTCAGCCCCTCTCTCATATACCTCTCCACCCCATCCCCACATCTCATCCTCGGCCTCCCCCTCCCTCTTCCCCCCTCCACCTCACTCACATACACTCTCTTCGTCAGTCTTTCACCCTCCATCCCCTCCACATGGCCAAACCACCTCAGTGTATTCCTCCTAACGCTTCCTATCACATCCACACCCACACCACAACGCTCCTTTATATCCTCATTTGTCAGCCTGTCTCTCCATGTGACTCCACAGGCTCCTCTTAAATAACTCATTTCCACTGCTCTCACTCTTGACTTGTGTCCTTCCAGCAACCTCCAAGCTTCACTTCCATACGTTAGAGTTGGTATCACAATACTGTCATGTAGTAACTTTTTCACTTCCATGCTCACTTCCCTGCTTCTTATCACTGCTTTCAAGGAACCAGCAACCTTTCTTCCCTGCTGTACCCTTTCAAGCACTTCACCCTCCAAACCTCCATCCTTACTCATCACACTACCCAAGTACTTAAACGTACTCACATTTTCCAATTCCTCACCATCCAACCTCGCTGTACATTCACTGACTTCACCTCTCTCAAAGACCATCACTTTACTCTTCCCTACATTCACCTTTAGATTCCGTTTCCTACACACTTTCCCGATCTCATCCACCAGGCCTTGCATTTCTCCTTCGCCGTCACTCAACAACACAGTATCATCTGCAAACAACAGTACAGGGAGTTTCCAAACACTACCCTCTCTCACCAGGGCCACTGCAACATCCACTACCCTACCTTGTACCTCTTTTATTACCCCATCCATGTACAGATTGAACAACCATGGAAACATGACACATCCGTGTTTCAACCCAACCTTCAAAGAGAAAAAATCACTCAGTTCACCATCCACACGCACTGCAGCCTTAGCACCATCATACATACTCTTCACAGCATTCAACAACTTCCCATCTACTCCATATATTCTTAATACTTTCCACAATCCTTGTCTATCCACCCTGTTATATGCTTTCTCCAAATCCATGAAAGCTGCATACAACTTCTTTCCCTTCTCTAGAAACTTTTCCACTAAAGATCTAAGAATGAATATCTGATCTACACAACCTCTTCCCTTTCTAAAGCCTCCCTGTTCTTCTCCAACTAATTCCTCTGTTCTTTCTCTAACTCTGTCAATAAGTATCCTACCATACACTTTTCCTATTATACTAAGAAGACAGATGCCCCTATGATTACCACACACTTCTTTTTCCCTTTTTCCTTTGTACAAAGGAATAATTATACCTGACTTCCAATCCTCCGGGACTCTACCTTCCTCCCAAGCCAATCTGCACATTTTCCACATCCATTCTACTACTATCTCTCCCCCATGCTTCAGCATTTCACCACACACTCCATCAATTCCTGGGGCTTTCCTCAATTTAACTTTCTTCATTGCTTCCATAACTTCAATCCTACTGATTTCTTCCTGTCTTCTCACCTCCCTCCTTCTCCCAGTCATTCCCCAGCCACTTATACTTGCATTACTTCCATCCTCTATGTTCAACAATTCCTTAAAGTGTTCTCTCCATCTGCTCATTTTTTCTCCTTTCTCCACTAGTAATATACCATTTTTATCTTTCACTCCCCTGCTAGCTTCACTTCCACCCTGCCTTACTCTTTTCACCTCATTCCAGAACATTTTCTTACAGTCCCTCCACTTTATACTCAAGTTCCTTCCAAATTCCTCATCCGCTCTCTTCTTACTCTCTCTTACTAATCCTTTCACCTCTCTCTTTCTTTCTACACATAACTCTCTCTTCCACCTCTCAACTTCTTCCATACCCCTATTTCTCATCCATTCATTGTATGCTTTCATCTTTTGTGCCACAGCCTGTCTCTCCTCTTCATTCCACCACACTGTTCCTTGCACACCCCTCCGTCTTCTCTTCATCCCACACACCACATCACATGCTGAACATATTTCTTCTGTAAATATCCTGCACACACCTTCCACGTCCCCCATCTGCTCCAATTCATATTTGCCCAATCGTTCCTCCACTTCTCTCTTATAATCTGCCTTTTTCTCATCCTCTTGTAACCTTTCCACTATCCTTACAAATACTCCTACCCGTCCTTCCCATCTTATATTTCTCCATCCTAATTGAACCTTGATTCTGGCCACCACCAGGTAGTGGTCAGAAAGTCCACTCCCCCAACCTCTATAAGCTCTTGCATCCATTACACAACTTTGCATCCTTTCATCCACACACACATAATCAATCATTGCCTTCCTTTCATTCAGTTCACCACCCACCCTTCTCATCACTCGCCAAGTATACCTGTGGATCATTTTGTGCCTGAAGAGGGTATTGGCTATCACCAACCCCCTCCCAGCACAAATGTCCACTAACGCACTGCCATTCTCATCTATCTCAGCAGGCACACCCCACTCACCAACTATTCCATCCGCCTTCACATTCCCTACTTTACCATTCATATCACCGATCAAAAACACCCTCTCATTCCTTCCAAACTTTTCCATGCACACTTCCACATTTGTCCAGAACTCTTCTCTCACTCTGCTTGCACGATCTTGCGTTGGCGCATACACACACACAGTCGCCCACATTTGTATTCCAACCTTCAATCTTACCCACACAATCCTTGACCCAACTGATTCATACTCTCTTATGCTCTTCTTCCATCTTTTACTCACAACTATACATACTCCTTCTTTTGCCCTCTCATTCTCACCTACTCCTGCACATATACCCCATCCATACTCCCATTCTCTCACACTTTCACCTCTACATTTCGTTTCAGTTATTCCGCATACATCAACTTTCGCACCGTCAAGTACCTGGACAATCTCTCTCTCTTTCACCTCATCATTTGCTCCCCTTACATTCCACGTTCCGATTACGATGTCTTTTGTCCGGTCCTTGGTCGTCATCTTTTGGTCAGTCCTTGTCTGAGGCTTATTGTTGTCTTTTTCGTTAGTTGTTTTCCGGGGAGGGGCACTAACCCTCCGCCAACCCTTTTAGTCGACAAGCAGGGATACTGGGGGAGAATTCTTGAAAAAAACCCCTACCCCCAGGGTGTATATATATATATATATATATATATATATATATATATATATTGTGACGCCCCCACTAAACTACTGGAGTGCTGGGCTCCCTCGTTACGGTTGGATCACCGCCTCGGAGCCCCACACGGCTAGTTGAAACAAGCCGGGCTTCACCCGTGGGGGTATATATACCGCTGCTTCAGTCAGAGAAGGCAGGGGACTTTGATGCATGGTCGTGGAGTGTGCAGACGTGTTTCTCTGGCTCTCCTCTAGCTGCAGGGTTGCCTCACCGGCTTTAGCTTTGTTTTCTCCGCCACTAGGGCGTTTTTCAATAAAGTTAGGTTAGCTAGTACTAATTCTCCTCCCAGCCTTTTAGAGATATAGTAAGTGTCTATATCTGTTTCCTGAGATTGCCTTTGCTTACTCACCTCTGGAGTGTACCCCCCACTGATCGCTCTGGGGTGTGAGTTACACACGGGCGCGTCCTCCCGAGAGTGGTTTGAGAGGGTAATCTCAGATTAGGTGTGTGTTCCCTGGGCAATTCTCCCTTGGTCGTTTTTCTCTTTCTTCCCACTTCCCCGTGAGAGGGAAGTGGTAACTATGGCGGACGCCACTGCTGCCTCCCTCCCCTTCAGGGGGGGAGGTAGTCCTGACCGACCCCCGACTGTCTCACGGACTGACTACCCCCAGACTGAACGGCCCCAGACACGTACCCGCCTTGACATTAATGTACATAACGCCGAGTTTGTTTTACTTCATGCGGTTGGTTCCACTCCCCTGTCCAGCCTCAATCTCTTCATTATCAAGAAGGTGATTGATGGATGTGCAGAGGTGGAACAGGTCAAAAAAACTTGCTAGCGGAGATCTCCTAGTAAAGACTGCAAATTCGTCCCAGGTTAAGGATTTGATGAAGATGAGCAAATTCCATTGCTATGATGTTGTGCCAACGATCCCTCACTCCATGAATTCCTGCAAGGGAGTCATCACTTGCAGGGACCTCATGGCCATGGAAGAGGACGACATCGTACATGAACTTGCTCATGAAGATGTAATTGAAGCCCGTTTCATCACGAGATTTTCCGAGGGCAGGAGGACGAAAACGGCAACGGTTATATTGACTTTCGGTAAAGTGACTCTCCCAACCCATATCAAAGTGGGGTATGAAATTGTTAACGTAAGGACATACATCCCTAACCCACTTCGTTGTTTACGATGTCAGTTATATGGACACCATGAAAAGTCTTGTCGGGCTTCTCAATCAGTCTGTGGCAAGTGCGCAACACAAGGACATGATGCTGACCATTGCACATCAGAGGGTGTCAGCTGCTTTCACTGCAAGGGTGCTCACTTCACTTCCTCTAGGGATTGTCCCAAGTGGAAGGAGGAGAAAGAGGTCTGTGCGGTGAAGGCGACTGAGGGCATCTCTTTCTACGAAGCAAGGAAAAAGGTGAAGGAGTTGCATGCAACTCCCACACCGAATAGGTCCTACGCTTCGGCAGTGATGTCCCGCCCTGTGATGTGCACTGTGGAGACGCAGACTGATCTCGTGCTTGTTAATCAAGTCACTCACTCTACCTCCACCTCCACCTCTAAACCTCCTGTACGATCCAACTCTCTAACTGACCTCCCTAAAGCTTCATCATACTCACAGGCCGCTGCTGCTTCTTAGTCAGTCAAGCCTAAGTCGAAGCCTGACAAGACTGTAAAACATAACTTCACCACCCTTTCAAAGCCACGTCCTCATGTCCTCCCTGCTCCTAGCCCAGCGAGGGAGAGGAAGAATAGCTCTTCCTCGGTGGAATCTGGGAGCCTTGTTATTGACCAAAATATGGAGGTTTCCGTCAGCAAGCACCGGGAAAGGTCCCCCGGTAGCCACTCGCCTGGTCGCGGGGGGCATAAAAAAACTAAACACACTGGCCCCCCCAGTAAATCTTAAACCGCCGCATTCACTATACTACAGTGGAATTGTAGAAGTATTGGGAATAAGTTACACAATATTGCAATCTTGCTTTCTATACACAGGCCAGACGTTGTTTGTTTACAGGAGACGCGCCTGGAGGATCACCCTGATCCTCCACAGTTCAAACACTACCACTCGTATAGAAGATATGAAGGTCACGGAGTAGCCATATACACATAAATCACACCCACAAACGGAAGTGATTCTAAATTCTACTCTGGAAGCTGTCGCGTGCAGAGTAAAATTTAATAACACGTATCTGTCTATTTGCTCTCTGTACTGTCCTCCACATGGCCCCATTGATAGTGATGCTTTAAATTCACTAGTTGAACATCTCCCTGGGAATAAGTTAGTGTTGGGCGATTTTAACGCCCATCACTATCAATGGGGTAGCTTGAGGATCGATGGTCGTGGGGAGCAAGTAGCCGACCTAATACTACAGTCCAGCCTCTGTCTTCTGAACGATGGTAGAGCGACTCGTGTAGATGATCGTACTGGTAACTTTTCGGCCATTGACTTATCTTTGGCCTCCCTGGTATACATCAAGATCTCTCATGGGACCCTTACGACGACTCCTTGGGAAGTGATCATTTACCCATCTGTCTTTCTTATACACGCGACATCATTTCGGACCCTCCACCTCCAAAATTTAACTATAAGAAAGCAGATTGGGGATCCTTCTCAAGGATCGCCAATTTAGATATATCTGGGGAGACCATAGATGTTAAGGTCGAAAATATAACCCAATCCATATTACACGCAGCTGAGGCTGCTATTCCCAAGACTTCTACAGTTCATGCGAATCATAGAGCACATTGGTGGACGCCGGATTGCCGACAAGCATTAAGAAAACGCAATAGGAGATACAGGATTTTTGATAGTCAGCCCACTGAGAAAAATTTTATTGCATACAAACAGGCACGGGCTGAGGCAAGGAGAATAATAAGAAGGGCCAAACGTGACTCCTGGCGGTCCTTTGTGTCCACGGTGACTCGTACGACACCATTACGTAAAGTCTGGTCCACCATAAGAATATTAAATAATAAAGCCCCATATTTCCCCATTACCACCTTGCAAATAAATAATAACATCTATGACGAGCCCGTGGACGTTGCTAACATCCTCGCCAGGAGTTTTTCTCATGTAAGTAGCTCAGCCAATTATGACCCGCGTTTCCAACATCATAAACGCATGGCTGAGCTACAGATATTAGACTTTGCCACAGAAGACGTAAACTCCCCGTACAACCAAGAGTTTACGCTAGATGAACTGCTCCTTGCCCTTAAATCCTGTAAAGACACCAGCCCTGGACCAGACACCATCACGTAAGGTATGATCCAGCATCTTAATCAGGACAACCTGATTAAGATGTTAGCATTGTACAATGAGATTTGGGCGTCTCGAACGTTCCCAAACTCATGGCACTTTGCGCACGTCATACCGATACCCAAAGAGGCTGGTCGTCTTATGAATCCCACTTCATTTCGTCCTATTGTGTTGACTTCTTGTCTATGTAAGGTCATGGAACGTATGGTTAACAATAGGCTTCTTTTTGTTTTAGAGTCGAAGAATTTGTTAAATGATCAACAATGTGGCTTCCGTAAATACAGAAGTTCACTAGATCATTTAATGAATTTGGAGCATTGTATTGCAGAGGCATTTGCCAATAAAGAATTCATGATAGGGGTGTTCTTGGACATTCATAAAGCCTATGACATGACCTGGCGACACGGTATACTAATGAAGCTCTATGCTTATGGTTTAAGAGGAAATTTGCCTGTTTTTATTTCAAATTTCTTAAGGGACAGAACTTTCTCTGTCAAATTGCCCCGTAACGTAACATCGGATATATTTATCCAGGAAAACGGGGTGCCGCAGGGAAGTGTCCTTAGTCCTACCTTATTTAGTATTATGATCAATGATATTCTGTCATCAGCTCCCATCCCGAGGAATCTTAAATACTCGCTCTATGCTGACGATTGTGCAATATGGCACTCTTCCCGTAATGCACAATTTTCGGCTGGGCGGATTCAAGCAGCCCTTGACTCCGTCCACCAATGGGCCTTGCAGTGGGGATTTAAGTTTTCCGTACGTAAGTGTGCCGCTATAGTGTTCACTAATCGTAACGTACCTAATTTGTGCTTAACTTTGGATAATCAGGCGGTACCTTTTCAAAACTCTGTAAAATTTTTAGGAATACATTTTGATCGTAGAATGAATTTTAAACTTCATGTTAATACTTTGCTTGCTCGTTGTGATAAACCGTTAAATGTCCTCAAGTACCTAACGGGTACTACCTGGGGTGCCGACAGA
Organism: Coenobita brevimanus; assembly: GCF_032717465.1. NCBI lineage: Eukaryota > Metazoa > Arthropoda > Malacostraca > Decapoda > Coenobitidae > Coenobita > Coenobita brevimanus. The sequence continues at coordinate 16,675,990 of NC_137043.1, read as the reverse complement.
AAATCTTTATTAATGGTGTATAAGTCCCTTATTCGATCGAAGCTAGACTATGGCGCACAGGTGTATGGCTCGGCATCCGATGCCACTCTGAAAGGATTGGATGTGTTGCAGAATAAATGTTTGCGAATGTGTCTTGGAGCTGTCCGGTGTACCCGTGTAGCTCGTATGGAAGTGGAGGCGAATGTGCCTCCCCTCCGTATTCGCCGTGACCACCTGGCCTTGTCCTATGGTGTAAGGACATTTAGGAAATGTAATATCGGCAATGTGGCCTGTACCCCCCTGCGTCAATACCACCACCTTCTGCGGGGGGTGCGTCGGCCACTTGCCGCTCGCCTCCACTTACTGACTCAGGAGCTTGATGTGGACCCCAGTGACTGTGACAAGTTGGTGCTTAAAAATATAGCGCCTTGGGAGCCACCCGGCTTTACAGTCGATGTCACATGGCTCCCAGCACCAAAGGCCAAGGCGCCGGAGGCGGAGGTCCACCACTTGTTTCGTAAGATCATTGTTCTTCACTTGGGGTCCCATCAATTGTACACCGACGGCTCCAAGTCGAGTGAATGTGTGGGTGCAAGTGTGTGGTCGACTGAATGTGCCCTCAGGTATCGGTTGCCGACTCATACATCTGTGTTTACTTCAGAACTTTTTGCTATTGACAAAGCCATAGACTATGCTCTCAATTCTAGACATGACTCATTTGTCATATTTTCAGATTCAAAATCAGCCCTTCAGGCAATTGCATCTTGTACTACGGACTCTCACGAGATCCAGGGCCGCATCGTTAATAAGTTGCATTCATGCAACAAGTCATTCACGCTGATCTGGGTGCCTGGTCATTGTCGTATCTACGGCAATGAGCAGGCTGACTTACTTGCAAAGTCGGCTGTAGAGCTCGAGGAGACTTGGGACGTTCCTCGTGATCTACGGTCGAGTCTCTCTCTCGGAAAGAAATCAATAAATCTTCTGTGGCAAGGTCAGTGGACCAGACTAAATATTCCAACTTGTAAGCCGTACCTGGGCGACTGGGACACTGCCAACCGTCCCAGTCGCCTAGAAGAAAAAGTGTTGGCACGGTTACGGCTTAATGCCACCATTTTAACCCACATAAAACCATATATGGAAAGACGCTTCCCACCGCACTGTGACATCTGTAATGCGGTGTTATCTATCAGTCATATCATCCTGCGCTGTCGGCGATTTATTCGTGAACGTGCTTCACTTATAAATTACTGCGGTGCAGTAGACGTCCCCTTCACCCTTTCCACCATCCTGGGTGATGGGGACATTGTTATGACTGATAAATTGATGGCTTTCTTGGGAGAGACCGGACTGATCAGAGTGATGTGACTTTTTTACTGTGTGGTTATGGTTTTTATGAAGAGTAAATATGTATATATTGTAATATTAATTAGGGTTGACAGTGGACATATTTTAAATAGTTCCTCCTCCCACCGATCTATTTCTAATATTGATGTCCCCTACATTAAGCAAAGTTCCTCGCCTGACAGTCACCAGCTGATGAGTGCAAGTGTGCAATATAGGAAGGTATTGGGCACTTGCAGTCGATGGTGGTCTGCTGGGCGAGGTTCTTCAATTTCTGTGCAAATTATGTAAATACATTATATTATCTTGCTTAAGTTATTCTAATTAGGGACGACAGCTGACGTATATGGAAATGTTCCTGACTCGTCTGGTTCCCTTTCATATATTGATGTCCCCTATATTAGGTTGTGCCTCGACTGACAGTTACCAGGTGATGAGTGCAGGTATGTAATGTAGAAAGGCATTACATATCTGCAGTCGATGGTGTTCTGTTAGTCGAGGTATTTTTACCATTAGTGAAGGTCTAGCTATTTGTCTCTGTAGGATTTAGTATAGGTTAGCGATTTGTCTGTTAGGTGATTAATTTTAGGGTCTTTAGATTAGTTTTTCTTTATAATATAAGGTATAAAAAATATAAAACCAAGAAAAAATAAAAAAAATAAAAATAAAAAAAAAATTAAATAAGATTAAAATTATTATATATATATGTACGTTTGCATGAAAGTGTGTCTGTATGTATGCATAGAAGCGTGTGTGTGTGTGTGTGTGTGTGTGTGTGTGTGTGTGTGTGTGTGTGTATGTATGTATATATATATGTTTGTATATATATGTATATACGTTTAAATGTATATACATATATATAGAAATGGCCTTAATAACCAGGGGCTTCGGCCCCAATGGTTGATAGGCCGGGAAAAAAAAAAAAAAAAAAAAAAAAAAAAAAAAGAGAGAGAAGGCAGACTCACACTATTAACGGCTGACAGTGTTCCTCCTCCCTGAGTGGGTTTACACCGCCCCTATTCACCTCCCTCACGGTAACGGTGCTCGGTGACCTTGTGACGTGGAAGAGGGTGTATATCAATTTTGTATTATTTGTATATCATATAATTCTATATCTTGCCTGTAGCTGTTTCCCTTTGTCCGTTTGCTTAACTACCTGATCTATTTGTCTTGTTCTTTGTGCAGTAACCACTGTTTAAGTGTTATAACTTTAATCTTTGTCATTAACCTTGTTACTTGTCATAATGTTGTTAGGTACTTTTTGTAGTGTAAGGTTTAATATTAAAGTATAGTTAAGTTCCACTGTTTCTTGTGTCTTTATCTTACACCAAATGTAGAGTCCGCCCCGTAACTAGATAATCACGCGGCGGATTGTTACATGTGGGGGCCTGTCCGGGATCGATAATTAATCAGCTAGTTAAGTAATTTAGTACTTATCTATTATATCGAATACAACCTCTCCGCCTCACAGGGTCACGTCACATGTGTAGCCTTCGGTGAGGCCTGCTTCCATTGACTTTAAATTCCTTACTTGGTGGCCACTTAAGGGTAGTTAATGTAGCAGGATAGGTGTGATTGTTTGGGCTGTTCCATTTGTAAGGACTTGTTTCCCACCAGCCGTTTGAGACTCATCTTGTTACCCATGTACCTGTGGTGAACCACTGACGTTCACAGCCTTTAATTACGTATACTACGTGGTAACCTGACCATTCTTAAACTCTTTCAGCCAGTTATTTAGAAAGAGTACTTATTCAGGACTTTTTTGTGTGTTAGTGTGGGCTGATACACTCCTGGATAACCTGGCTTGTTATTGCGTTATAGTATCAGAAGCTCATTCATGCTTATCAATTACTGGTTTATAAGAATTTAACGGGAGGTAAAAATTTTTTAAATCAGTCACTAGTAGTTAACCATCTTGTTCCCGGTTAATGCTAGTCTTTTTCCACTGGTAGTTAACCATCTCTTTCTCGGTTAATGCTAGTCTGTCCATAAGTATCCCCTTGTTACTGATAATCAGCCATCACTATTCGGCTGTTATCCCATGAGTTATATCTTTTCATTGTTAAACTGTTCTTAACTGCCAATCTTGTCCATGCTAGTTAGCCAACTGTACGTGACTAGTATCATTTGTTACACTTTACTGCCTTATAACTATGTTGACTGTATACATGTTATACCAGTTATTCCTGGTCAGTGCTTAGAAATAAGGCCATTAGCAGGTTTCACTTAGAGTGCGGAACTTTCAAGACCATGACTGACTTTAATGCATTAGAGTTTGTCGGCAACCCCTCCTTGGATGAACTTAAAGCTGCTAAAATATCAAAGGATGACCTTAAGTACATTGCTAAGTCATTTAAAATTCCATTCGCTCAGGATGTGAGGAAAGATAAGTTAAGAGCACTAATTCTGACCCACTTAGGAGACACAGAGGTAGTCGAAGCCTCTGCAGTGGAGCTAGAAGCTTCTAGTATAATTAAAGATCCTCAAATCCTGTTGGAGATAAAGAAAGTAGAGATGCAGGCAATGCAAATGAAAATGGAGTATGAAAGAGAGGAAAGAGAACATGAACGTGAGAAAATGGTACATGAAGAAAAGGAAAGAAATAGGCAGTATGAATTGCAACTTCAGGCTCTTCAAGCCCAACTAGCAGGCACACAATCAAACCTGCTAGGACCTCAGAATCTCCCTACATCTCAAACACCTCGTAAATCTGACTTGCTTAAATATGTAAAACTAATCCCATCTTTCCCTGATACCGATCCTGAGGCGTTCTTTAGAGAATTTGAATCAACAGCCAGACATTTCGAGATCCTTGAAGCAGACTGGGTATGGCTCATAAAGCCTAAACTATCAGATAAGGCTTTAACTGTTTGTAACAACATTGAGAACAACACTGATTATGAAACAGTCAAGAAGGCCATTCTCGCAGCTTATTCAATCTCCACAGAGGGTTACCGCCAAGCTTTCCGTAACATTGTTAAACTTCAGTACCAAACCTATGCTGAGTTTGCCTCTGATAAGCTTCGTTCCTTAAAACGATGGTTAAAGTCTGCATCTGTGAACACTTTTGATAAGTTACTTAATCTAGTTGCTCTTGAAGAGTTCTTGAGAAGAGTTCCACACTCTATCAAGGTACACATTATCGATAGGGAGGAGACTGATGTGCTTAAAGCAGCCCAATTGGCTGATATCTACTCACTTCTGCATCGCTCACACCCCAGGGAGAGGAAAACCCAGTCACCCACTGTTAGGTTGCCTGGTAGTTCCAAAGGTGCTGATAGTAATAAGAACACAGATAGAAACAAAGATGGTAAGCAAGTGGCACAGAACACTCCTGTCTGTTTTTTGTAAAAAACCTGGGCATATAATAACAAATTGCCCAGACCCCAAGTGCAAAGTGGCCAAGATCTCTGCAAAAAAGCCTGTTGCTTCCATCCAATCCATGCCACCCAATGCTAATTCTCCTGATCCATTCCAGCCATTCCGTTCCACCGGTACAGTCGCGCTTGGTCCTGGCCAACAGGAGCACTCTGTCCAGATAGTGCGGGACACTTGCGCTGCTCAATCCCTCATCCGGAAATCTGCCTTACCCAATATCCAGGATAACTATACCGGAGAACTGGTATATCTGAGGGACTTTCACGATCCCTTCCCCACTCTTCTGGCCAGAGTGCACCTGAACTGTGGCTTGGTCCAGGGAACTGTCACCATAGGGGTAAGTGAAGATGAATCATTACCCATTCCAGATGTTGATTTCATTCTTGGCAACGATCTGGCTGGAGGACTTGTTTACCCTTCTCTAGTTGTCAGTAAGTCTCCTTTGCCTCAGAATCCAACAGATGATCTTGAACAAGACCAACCTAACTTATTCCCTAGTTGTGCCATTACCAGATCACAATCCAAAGGTAGTAAAGTAATTAAACCTACCCTACTTCCCCAAAGCATCATTCCTACCATATTTTCTGAACAAAGTCTTAAAGAAGCGCAACAAAGTGACACTTCCCTGATTCAATTGCATAATAAAGCCATTTCCAAAGATAATATAATCCATCCTCCTTCATTTTACCACCAAGATGGAGTACTCATGAGAATGTATAAGCCATCCCAACTAGGTGATGATGACACATGGGCTGAGTACCATCAAATAGTACTACCAAAAACCTTGCGGCATCCTGTAATGGAAGTTGCTCATGCAGGCCTTGCAGGCCATCTAGGTATCAAAAAAACTTATTCTAGATTGCTAACTGAATTTTTCTGGCCAGGCATGAAGAAGGATGTAACTGACTTTGTTAAGAATTGCCATACTTGTCAAGTAGTAGGTAAATCGAATGAAGTAATTCCATCTTACCCCTTACAACCCATTAGAGTACCTGCTGAGCCTTTCCAAAAGATTATTATTGACATAGTTGGACCACTTCCTAAGACCAAGAAAGGCAATCAGTATATACTCACTACTCTGTGCCCCACCACTAGATATCCTGAGGCATTTCCTTTAAAGAACATTTCCTCCAAAAATGTAGCCAAAACCTTAACACACATGTTTACAACATTTGGTATTCCTCAGGAAATCCAGTCAGACAGAGGTTCTAACTTTACAAGTGAACTATTTACCCAGGTCCTTAAGGAATTAGGGATTAAACAAACTCTGTCCACAGCTTACCATCCACAGTCGCAGGGTGCATTAGAGAGACTACATCAAACTCTCAAGACTATGATTCGTAAATTCTGCCATGAGGAGGATCATGATTGGGATGAGGGACTGCCCTTCCTTCTTTTCGCCATTCGTGAAACTCCATCTGACTCCTTGGGTGTTTCTCCTTTTGAACTCTTGTATGGAAGGAAGGTAAGGGGGCCCCTTAAAGTGATCAAAGACCATATGATAGCTTCACCCACCAGTAAACTGATAACTGTCCAACAGTACATAAATTCCCTTCAGGATAAATTGAGTAAGGTTCGAGCTTTTGCTAAGAAGAACTTAATTCGTGCCCAGACAGTCATGAAAAGTCACTATGATAATAAATCTCAGGTTAGGGAATTCAATGAGGGTGATATGGTTTTGGCATACATCCCTGTCACTGGCTCTCCTCTACAAGCAAAATATCACGGTCCATATAGAGTTCAGAGAAAACTGTCAAATTACAACTATATATTAGAGACCCCAGACCGTCGCAAGGCAACTCAACTTGTTCATATTAACTTACTTAAGCCCTATAAGCACCAGGAACCACCAGACAACTCCCCGAGACTCATGTTACCCGTAGACTTACAACACACCATAAATACAGCAAGCTCCAACCCTCCTTAAACCTTGCATGAGATCCCTTGCATCCGCCCTATGGTTCAGGAGCCGGAGTTAGCTAACACCATTCCAACCCCTCCACTGTCCAACTCGGAGATACTTAACAATCTCCAACAATATCTCCAACACCTCACACCAATACAAAAACAGGATTTAGAAACAATTATAAGACGGTACCCTAAATTGTTTAATAACAATCCTGGCCGATGTACCATCACCTCTCATAAAGTAAAGTTGGTGCCAGGAACCCATCCAATTAAATGCAACCCTTATAGGTTACATCCACAGAAAAAAGCACAGATGCAGAAGGAGGTGGAATACCTGTTGGACCAAGGATTAGCAGTCCCCAGCCAGTCCCCGTGGGCATCACCCTGTCTACTCGTGCCCAAGGAAGATGGACAAATACGTCTCTGCACTGATTATCGTAGAGTCAACTCTGTCACGATCCCAGACGCCTATCCACTCCCCCGGGTAGATGATCTGATTGATGAGGTGGGACAATCGCAGTTCATTACTAAAATTGACTTGCTTCGGGGCTATTACCAAATTCCTCTAACTGATGATGCTCAGCTAATCTCTGCCTTTGCTACTCCTTTCGGGCTTTACCAATATACTGTAATGCCCTTCGGTATGAGGAATAGTCCTGCCACTTTCCAGCGGGCCATGAATTATCTATTGCAAGACTTAGATGGAGTATCAGTCTACCTGGACGACATACTAACTTTTTCTTCCCACTGGCGGCAACATCTCTGCCAACTCTCTGAGGTGCTGTCCAGACTACACGACGCCAACCTCACGGTGAAGCTGGCCAAGACCACCTTTGGCCGGGCCACGGTGACATACTTGGGACATGAGGTGGGCAGAGGAGTCTTCCGCCCCAAAGCAGCCAACATCTCTGCCATCATCCAGTACCCTGCACCCACTACCCGGAAGGCGCTGATGCGTTTTTTGGGAATGGCCGGGTACTACCGGAGATTTTGCCCTAACTTCGCCAAGGTAGCTGCTCCACTCACCAGGATGACGAGTGGCTCTGTGCCATTCATTTGGACGGACGACTGCCAGACCTCCTTCAACCAACTCAAAACGTTCCTCACCCAAGATCCCGTGCTGCTCTCGCCGGACTTCAACAAGCCGTTCATCCTACACACTGACGCCAGTGAAGAAGCTGTGGGAGCCGCCCTGCTTCAAGAGAAGGAAGGCATACTACACCCTGTCTCCTACCACTCTGCAAAGCTGGACGTCCATCAACGTCGCTACTCCACTATAGAGAAGGAGCTACTCGCCATCATCTCTGCCATCAAAAAGTTTGAGTGCTACCTTTCTCCTAACAGTGCCCCTCTGCAAGTGTATACAGATCACAACCCCCTCTCATTTCTGGATCGAAACAAGTTCTCGAATCAACGGCTTTTAAGATGGTCCCTATACCTCCAACCCATTAACATCGACATTCACCACATCAGAGGTTCAGAAAATCTCCTAGCAGACACACTCAACCGCCTGTAACACAGCCTCTACGACACCACCTCTTCGATGGGGTGTCGTTTTAGGGGGGAGGTGTGACGCCCCCACTAAACTACTGGAGTGCTGGGCTCCCTCGTTACGGTTGGATCACCGCCTAGGAGCCCCACACGGCTAGGTGAAACAAGCCGGGCTTCACCCGTGGGGGTATATATACCGCTGCTTCAGTCAGAGAAGGCAACTCATGGCACTTTGCGCACGTCATACCGATACCCAAAGAGGCTGGTCGTCTTATGAATCCCACTTCATTTCGTCCTATTGTGTTGACTTCTTGTCTATGTAAGGTCATGGAACGAATGGTTAACAATAGGCTTCTTTTTGTTTTAGAGTCGAAGAATTTGTTAAATGATCAACAATGTGGCTTCCGTAAATACAGAAGTTCACTAGATCATTTAATGAATTTGGAGCATTGTATTGCAGAGGCATTTGCCAATAAAGAATTCATGATAGGGGTGTTCTTGGACATCCATAAAGCCTATGACATGACATGGCGACACGGTATATTAATGAAGCTCTATGCTTATGGTTTAAGAGGAAATTTGCCTGTTTTTATTTCAAATTTCTTAAGGGACAGAACTTTCTCTGTCAAATTGAACCGTAACGTAACATCGGATATATTTATCCAGGAAAACGGGGTGCCGCAGGGAAGTGTGCTTAGTCCTACTTTATTTAGTATTATGATCAATGATATTCTGTCATCAGCTCCCATCCCGAGGAATCTTAAATACTCACTCTACGCTGACGATTGTGCAATATGGCACTCTTCCCGTAATGCACAATTTTCGGCTGGGCGGATTCAAGCAGCCCTTGACTCCGTCCACCAATGGGCCTTGCTGTGGGGATTTAAGTTTTCCGTACGTAAGTGTGCCGCTATAGTTTTCACTAATCGTACCGTACCTAATTTGTGCTTAACTTTGGATAATCAGGCGGTACCTTTTCAAAATTCTGTAAAATTTTTAGGAATACATTTTGATCGTAGAATGAATTTTAAACTTCACGTTAATACTTTGCTTGCTCGTTGTGATAAACCGTTAAATGTCCTCAAGTACCTAGCGGGTAGTACCTGGGGTGCCGACAGAAAATCTGTATTAATGGTGTATAAGTCCCTTATTCGATCAAAGCTAGACTATGGCGCACAGGTGTATGGCTCGGCATCTGATGCCACGCTGAAAGGATTGGATGTGTTACAGAATAAATGCTTGCGAATGTGTCTTGGAGCTGTACGGTGTACCCGTGTGGCTCGTATGGAAGTGGAGGCGAATGTGCCTCCCCTCCGTATTCGCCGTGACCACCTGGCCTTGTCCTACGGCATAAGGACATTAAGAAAAAGTAATATCGGCAATGTGGCCCGTACCCCCCTGCGTCAATACCACCACCTTCTGTGGGGGGTGCGTCGGCCACTTGCCGCTCGCCTCCACTTACTGACTCAGGAGCTTGATGTGGACCCCAGTGACTGTGACAAGTTGGTGCTTAAAAATATAGCGCCTTGGGAGCCACCCGGCTTTACAGTCGATGTTACATGGCTCCCAGCACCAAAGGCCAAGGCGCCGGAGGCGGAGGTCCACCACTTGTTTCGTAACATCATTGTTCGTCACTTGGGGTCCCATCAATTGTACACCGACGGCTCCAAGTCGAGTGAATGTGTGGGTGCAAGTGTGTGGTCGACTGAATGTGCCCTCAGGTATCGGTTGCCGACTCATACATCTGTGTTTACTTCAGAACTTTTTGCTATTGACAAAGCCATAGACTATGCTCTCAATTCTAGACATGACTCATTTGACATATTTTCAGATTCAAAATCAGCCCTTCAGGCAATTGCATCTTGCACTACGGACTCTCATGAGATCCAGGGCCGCATCGTTAATAAGTTGCAGTCATGCAACAAGTCATTCACGCTGATCTGGGTGCCTGGTCATTGTCGTATCTACGGCAATGAGCAGGCTGACTTACTTGCAAAGTCGGCTGTGGAGCTCGAGGAGACTTGGGACGTTCCTCGTGATCTACGGTCGAGTCTATCTCTCGGAAAGAAATCAATAAATCTTCTGTGGCAAGGTCAGTGGACCAGACTAAATATTCCAACTTGTAAGCCGTACCTGGGCGACTGGGACACTGCCAACCGTCCCAGTCACCTAGAAGAAAAAGTGTTGGCACGGCTACGGCTGAATGCCACCGTTTTAACCCACATAAAACCATATATGGAAAGACGCTTCCCACCGCACTGTGACATCTGTAATGCGGTGTTATCTATCAGTCACATCATCCTGCGCTGTCGGCGATTTATTCGTGAACGCGCTTCACTTATGAATTACTGCGGCGCAGTAGACGTCCCCTTCACCCTTTCCACCATCCTGGGTGATGGGGACATTGTTATGACTGATAAATTGATGGCTTTCTTGAGAGAGACCGGACTGATCAGAGTGATGTGACTTTTTTACTGTGTGGTTATGGTTTTTATGAACAGTAAATATGTATATATTGTAATATTAATTAGGGTTGACAGTTGACATATTTTAAATAGTTCCTCCTCCCACCGATCTATTTCTAATATAGATGTCCCCTACATTAAGCCAAGTTCCTTGCCTG